>NC_026000.2:21946865-22102175 GCF_000442705.2 Elaeis guineensis
GAGAACTAAAAACAAGGAAGTGTGCATTGCTGCTACTAATATCATTTATAAGAACTGGTTGGACAATAATAGAGAGATGACAACGAATGTTCAAATGTATGTATATATGCATGTATATATATTTTGTATGTATGTATGTATGTATGCATGTATATACGTATGTATGTATGTGTTTGGTCTCCTGTCTCTCTTGGTTTCAGGATCATCCAGGCGTATAGATTTGGTTACCATCCTGGCCCATTACCTTCTGCTGAAAAAGGCTGTGATAACCCGGTCCAATTGAGCCCAAAACCAGCCACAAAGCCCAAAAAAAAAAAAAAAAAAAAACAGAGGAGAAGACTCCCGAAGGGAGTCTTCTTCCTCCTCTCATCGGCTCCCAATCGGAGATGGAAAGAGCCCCCCCGGTCTATTTAAGGAGGAGAACCCTCCTCTCTCCCTCTCACCAAAGATCCGAAACTCAGTTTGCGGCAATCGTCGGAAAATCACCGTGGAGACCCGACCTATGCCCGTCCAATTTCTCGTCAGAAAGCTCGCCGGCATCGAAGGTGAGTCTCCTCCTCCTTCCTCTCTTCTTTCCTTTCCTTCCCGTGCCCAGTGTGCACGCTCGCCGCGGCGACCGGAGTCGTCGGATTTTGTTGCGGAAGAAACCTCTATTTTTTGTCATTTTTCTTCATTTTTCGATGCCGGTGGTCACCGCCGACACCGATTTGGTCCCTTCGGGCCATGGGATCGTCGGCCCTTGTCGCTGGCCACCGCCATAGTACGGCTGCGGCTTTGGTTGGCCGAGTAAAGGAGGAACCACATGGTCCCCTGTTTCAGCCCAAGACAACCGTGGGAAGAAGAAAAAAAAAGAAGAAGGAAAAAAAAAAGAAAAGAAGAAGAAGAAGGAAGAAAAAAAAGAAAAAGAAAGAAGAAGGAAAAGAAAAAAAAGGAAAAGAAAAGAAGAAGAAAAAAAATAAAAAAATTATTATATAAATAATAGAACTCTCTCTCCTCTCTCTACTTCTTTCTCCATTTTTTCTCTCTAGATTCTCTCTATTTTCTCTCTCTAGACCTTTTATCTCTTTTTATAGATTTTGTCTCTCTAGGATCATTTTCTCTCTCTGATTGTATCACAGACCCTAGGATAAACTTGAGTGAAAATATGATAATCTGAGACTGTCCAAAATTCGTGCAGTAGATCGGATCTAGATCCAATCCTTATTCGAAATTGATAACATCGATCATGGTTATCCATATTAAGTCACCCTGATATAACCTATGATGATCTCAATCATGATTGCCACTTTTGAAAGATACGAAGATTCTCTCTCCACTTTCTCTCTCTCTACTTTCTCTCTCATGATTGACTTTCTCTCTCTAAGAAGGTCTATGAATCCTGTACCAAGTCATGCCTTCATCTTTTAGAGGTTCATATTGACTTTAACAAGATGATCTAAAGTTGCTTTGATATCCGTGCTGTATGTCAACCTCATTTGATTATATCAAGTATCTTTCAAATTTATTATTAATGAACTCTATTGATTGATCTTGATCTAATCTGTGCTTCACAATTTTTTGATCAAGTCACTTGAATCTGTCCCTCAGATCAAGAGATCCTGAATTGCCTTGGTATCTAGATGGTCCCGACACATCCGATCAACAGTCCTCTTTCCTTATAATTTAATCTTGTTATATTTATGGAATAGAATTTGATAATGCTTTGATATTTTAAATAGGATTAGCTGATTTTTCTAACGAAGTCTGAAGATCTAAGATGAACGAGTTAAGTAGATCTTATGCCCCTTATTTATTTTAAATGATCATATTTTTATGCAAAGAATTGCTATCGATGGAATCATAATTTTTCATAAAATAAGAATCGACATATGTGATATGAAAAAATATGTTTTATTATGAGCATTGATTTCATGAATATGTCTTATGAAAATAGTATGATTATGAAGCATGGATTTTATTATTTTTTTCGTTTATGTATATGTATGCTTTAAGAAAAAAATATAAAGTTTCAAAAGCTCTCAGATGGCTATGAATGAATCTCTTCGGGAAGATCGATATCGGAGCTAGCATCCACACGAAACATGGCCCTGCCAGCTGGTATAAAGCTGACACATTAATTAAGAACTCTGTCGATTAAGAAACATGGCCCTGTCACGGGTATAATAGTGACCTTAGCACGAATATCTATGAGCAATATTTTGAAACATGACATGAATACATGATGAAAATGATTTACGAAATATACATGATTTATGCATGCATGATGAGTTTATAACTTGTTTTGTTATATGCTTTATGAAATGCTTTATTGTGTATTACCTGCTTTTTCTAAATATTGCATTATTATGAAAACTTATGTTTGATCCGATAAGAAGCGCAAGTTCTACTTACTGGGCTAGTGTAGCTCATATTCTTTTTGTTTTCTTTTATTTGAATAGAGGAATAAGATTAGGATCGGCAAAAAAAATCTAGGCTTGAAGATCTGCATAACAAGCTTGAAAATTTGATAGCAAAAGTTTAGTTATTTTATAATCATAGATTTGTAGTTATTTATAAATATTGAGATTCGGAGTGGTACTTGCTTTTGGATTTAAATGCTCTGAACCAATATTGGTTCGATTATTTGATGAATAATGAAATTGAATCTTTTTATTTGATGGATTTTAGATGATTATGATGGATTGGCTTTGTGTTATCGTGGGCTCCATCCCTCGGTAGCATGGCCATATTATATCCCGGATTTGGAGCGTGACATTTTATGGTATCAGAGCTTAGGTTATAATCATTGGAGATTATGATATAAGTCATATAAATGATTAGGATATGATAGAATAATATCAGAGCTTAGGTTTAAGACCATTGAGATTATAAAGTGATATCAAAACTTTATGTATGATTAATAGGATGTGACTAAGTGAAGTATAATGGATAATATCAGAGCTTAAGATTATGATCATTAAGGACGTGATAGAATGATATAAAGTTTAGGTTATGATCACTAGAGAATATGACTTAAGTGGTATTTGAACTTAAGGTTATCATTATTCGAGATTGTGACTTTAGTGATATTTGAACTTGAGGCTAAGATTATGAGGAACATGATAGATATAAAAGAAATGATACAATAATTTGATTTTGAATTAATAGGTATTATGATGAAATTTATGCATAAGTGACATATGATGTCTATAATAGAATTGACGAGTTATATCTTAGATTTCAATTAGCAAGATTGACCTAAGTACGAGAAGTGTTGACCCTAGAATGAAGTGGGAGATATTGATATATTATGTTGGGTATATTCGATGACATTGGAATGCTAAACCTATATGGATCAAGGACATGATAACTTTGCTAATTTTGATATTAATTTCTTTACAAAGAAAGGTTGGTTTGGAAGTTGTCTAAATGATTATAAGGTAAATCGAAGGTTAACTCAAATTAATTCTAGACATATTGGATTCTTGAGGAGTGGTGAAGCTTATGTAATAAGTTCAAACATAGAAGGTGGATGAAGATTTAATTTTGATGTGCTATGCCTAAGAGATAGTAATGACAAGAAAACCTTAAATTTTACCCTAAATTGTATATGAAATCTGAAAGTTGGATCTATCTTTGATTGATTTAATATACAAAGATATTTTTATTTTTGATAGACTTAAATAATTTGGTAAGTTGAGATCAGAGTGCGCAGCAAAAGCGTGATGGTCTGAATTGATTAGAAATATTAATCCTTTAAATCAAAAGATATTATGAATACGTTAGTTGTAAATAAAGAAGAATTTTATTGATAATAAATGAATGCTAGAGAAAAAATATATCTGATCAAGGAAAGACTTAAAGCAGCACAGGATAGATAGAAGAGTTGGGCAGATAGAAAAAGAAGAGAATTGAAATTTCACATCGGTGATCATATCTTTCTAAAAGTATCACCTACAAAAAGTATCATGAGGTTTGGGAGACATGGCAAGCTGAGTCCGCAATATATTAGACCTTTTGAAATTTTGAGCCGAGTAGGAGATGTTGCTTACGAACTAGCTTTACCACCAGATTTATTCTAAGTGCACGATGTCTTTCATGTTTCACTACTAAAAAAAATTTGTACCTGATCCAAATAACGTGATAAAGTATGAGCCATTGCAAGTTCATAAAGATTTAACCTATAAAAATTTTTTCTTCGAATTATTGATCGAAAAGAGCAAGTTTTAAGACGGTGCATCATTTCGTATGTGAAGATTTCTTGGAGTAATCATGAAGAGAGAGAAGCTACATGGGAGCTTGAAGATGCTATGAAGATGAGATATCCACACTTATTTGAAAATGAAGGTATGTTAAATTTCGAGGATGAAATTTTTTTTAAGGGGGTAGAATGTGATAACCTGGTCCAATTGAGCCCAAAACCAGCCCACAAAGCTCAAACACAAAAAAAATAAAAGAAAACAGAGGAGAAGACTCCCAAAGGGAGTCTTCTTCCTCCTCTCACCGGCTCTCAATCGGAGACGGAAAGAGCCCCCTCCGGCTCTATTTAAGGAGGAGAACCCTCCTCTCTCCCTCTCACCAAAGATCCGAGACTCAGTCGGCGGCAATCATCGAAAAATCACCGTGGAGACCCGACCTATGCCCGTCCAATTTCTCATCGGAAAGCCTCGTCGGCGTCGAAGGTGAGTCTCCTCCTCCTTCCTCTCTTCTCCCCTTTCCTTCTCTTGCCGGTGTGCACGCTCGCCGGCGACTGGAGTCGTCGGATTTTGTTGCGAAAGAAATCTCTATTTTTGCCATTTTTCTTCAATATTTCGACGTCAGTGGTCACCGCCGACCACCGATTTGGTTCCTCCGGGCCATGGGATCGTCGGCCCTTGTCGCCGGCCACCGCCATAACGGCTGCGGCCCTTGATCGATCGAGCAAAGAAGGGGACCACATGGTCCCTTGTTTCAGCCCAAGACAACCGTGGGAAGAAGAAAAGAAAAGAAGAAGAAGGAAAAAGAAAAAGAAAAGAAAAGAAGAAGGAAGAAAAAAAAGAAAAAGAAAAGAAGAAGGAAAAGAAAAAAAAAGAAGAAAAAAAAGAAGAAGAAAAAAAAGAAGAAGAAAAAAAATAAAAAATAAAAAAAAATTATATAAAATAATAGAACTCTCTCTCCTCTCTCTACATTCTCTCTCCATTTTCTCTCTCTAAATTCTCTCTCTATTTTCTCTCTCTAGACCTTTTTATCTCTTTTTATGGATTTTGTCTCTCTAGGGTTATTTTCTCTCTCTGATTGTATCATAGACCCTAGGATAAATTTGAGATGAAAATATGATAATCTGAGACTGATTCAAAATTCGTGCAGTAGATCGGATCCCGATCCGATCCTTATTCGAAATTGATAACATCGATTATGGTTAATCCATATTAAGTCACCCTGATATAATCTCTGATGATCTCAATCATGATTGCCATTTTTGAAGGATACGAAGATTCTCTCTCCATTTTCTCTCTCTATTTTCTCTCTCATGATTGACTTTCTCTCTCTAAGAAGGTCTATGAATCCTGTACCAAGTCATGTCTTCATCTTTTAGGAGTTCATATTGACTCTAACAAGATGATCCAAAGTTGCTTTGATATCCGTGCTGTATGTCAACCTCATTTGATTATATCAAGTATCTTTCAAATTCATTATTAATGAACTCTATTGATTGATTTTGATCGAATCTGTGCTTCACAATTTCTTGATCAAGTCACTTGAATCTGTCCCTCAGATCAGAGATCCTGAATTACTTTGGTATCTGGATGGTCCGACACATCCGGTCAATAATCCTCTTTCTTTATGATTTAATCTTGTTATATTTATGGAATAGAATTTGATAATGATTTGATATTTTAAATAGGATTAGCTGATTCTTCTAACGAAGTCTGAAGATCTAAGATGAACGAAGTAAGTAGATCTTATACCCCTTATTTATTTTTAAATGATCATATTTTTATGTAAAGAATTACTATCGATAGAATCATAATTTTTCATAAAATAAGGATCGGCATATGTGATATGAAAAAATATATTTTATTATGAGCATTGATTTCATGAATATGTCTTATGAAAATAGCATGATTATGAAGCATGAATTTTATTGTTTTTTCGTCTATGCATATGTATGCTTTAAGAAAAAGATATAAAGATTTCAAAAGCTCTCAGATGGCTATGAATGAATCTCTTCGGGAAGGTCGACATCCGGAGCTAGCATCCACACGAAACATGATCCTGCCAGTAGATATAAAGTTGGCACATGAATTAAGAACTCTGTCGATTAAGAAAATGGCCCTGTCACGGATATAATAATGATCTTAACACGAATATCTGTGAGTAATATTTTGAAACATGACATGAATACATGATGAAAATGATTTACAATTCATGATTGTGAAATATACATGATTTATGCATGCATGATGAGTTTATAACTTGTTTTGTTATATGCTCTATGAAATGCTTTATTTTGTATTACCTGCTATTTTCTAAATATTGCATTATCATGAAAAACTTATGTTTGATCCGATAAGGAAGTGCA
Organism: Elaeis guineensis; assembly: GCF_000442705.2. Classification (NCBI taxonomy): domain Eukaryota; kingdom Viridiplantae; phylum Streptophyta; class Magnoliopsida; order Arecales; family Arecaceae; genus Elaeis; species Elaeis guineensis. The sequence continues at coordinate 21,953,407 of NC_026000.2, forward strand.
AGTTCTACTTACTGAACTAGTGTAGCTCATATTCTTTTTGTTTTCTTTTTGTTTGAACAGAGGAATAAGGTTAGGATCGACAAAAGAAATCTAGGCTTGAAGATCTGTATAGCAAGCTTGAAAATTTGGTAGCAGAAGTTTAGTTATTTTATAATCACGGATTTGTAGTTATTTATAAATATTGAGATTCGGATTGGTACTTGCTTTTGGATTTAGATGCTCTGAACCAATATTGGTTCGATTATTTGATGAATAATGAAATTGAATCTTTTTATTTGATGGATTTTAGATGATTATGATGGATTGGCTTCGTGTTATCGTGGGCTCCATCCTTCAATAGCATGGCCGTGTTATGTCCCGGATTTAGGGCATGACAAAGGTATTGTAATAAAATTGGGCCGCAATCTTCTTCAAAGTATAGCTCAGAAGATGACTCGTACTCTGATACGTGCTTATATTACAAGCTGCCGGAATGAAATGAATTCGAGAGCCACCAAAAGGAACTGAGATGTAACACTTGGTCTATGGTCACATCATTATAACTAGTAGCCAAACGTACAATGAACGATCGATCATTTGCATTAATATGGTATGCGGTAATAGACTGATTTCTAACCCAAAAATGAGGTGCAAAGTAGCTGATGATTTATTGCCACAGAAAGAATTTGACAATACTTTTTGTTGGTTTATATCTTGTAGAGAGGAGACTACCCTAACTCTTATTTTTCACATGCTCAGACACAGACATGAACTGAAAATGAGATACCAATTAGATATCGATGTTTCTTCGATTGAATGAAAATGATCCTTTGGGCTTGAAGCTCAGACTCTACATATATCTATTAACTTGCACAAACTCCCTTGCTCTTGCTTCCTAGTGAGAGAATAGACCTGCAAAGCCAAGACTATCATCCAAGTCAGGAAAGATAAGACACTGCAAAAATAATCACCACCACATGTTCCATGGTTGCAATTCAAAATTTTCTAAAATTGACAAGGATGTGGAGAGAAAGCAGTGGTGAGGTTGTCAACACTCTTGATTTTTGAAAATGAAATCTCCATAGCTTTTGGAATTAGAATAGCAGAACATTCGCGTGAGTTTTAAATTTTGCATTCATACTTTCAGCATCATTGATGGTTTTTTGTCCACTCCATCAAAATCTTAGTCATGTAATGGTGTATTCCATCCACATCTTGTTTGTCTTAAGGCTACGACCAATGATGGGGAGCAACTTAAGATCCCTTATACTTCCCATCTTAGACATTTGCAGGTATGAATGGATTTGGCATATATATAATTAATAAACCAGAGCTACAAGTTGCCATAAGTTTACGTTCCCACAACAACCACTGAGAAAAAAGAAGGAAAAGAAAAAAGATAATTAACTGTGTTGCACTGAGATGTTCATATTCGGCTAGAAGTGATGTGTTACTGAATTGAATTAGAAGCTATTTTTTATAGGAGTGATTTAGATGTGCAGGTCTTTCACAACCCCTTTCTAGTCTGTCCCCTTCTCCGAACCCACTAATATTATATATATATATATATATATATATATATATATATATATATATATATATATATATATATATATATATATATATATATATATATATATATATATATATATTGATATTTTAACACTTGGTTCTTTCCTTTGACTATTAATATTTAATTTTTAATCCTACGTACACTTATATGAGATTTGTACGCACTTACACTTATATTGCATACATTTGCAATAGTTCTTGTATACAATTATATTATTTTTGCATATAATAATACGATCCCTGCACATACTTATATTTATGCGTACACAATTATTTGCAGCTGTGTATATATTGGGATATAATTGTGTACAGCCGCTGGGGACCGCGAAGTAAGGAATCTTTGAAACTTGGGCCAAGTGTTATAATCTTAGTCAGCAGAAACTAAAAGTTCTTGCCAGTCAATGGAGCTACAGACTATTAAATACACATTTCCCTCCCTTCCACCAGATCTTAGGTGCCTCCATGGTGTTTTCCATTGTTTGCCCCTAATAAGGGAGATCCATGGTGTTTTCAGCTCAAAGCTTCTGCTTGAATGGAGAGAGATAACTTGATTGAAAGATTCCTACCACCAATGACCTAGTGACCATGGATTGTTGGCTTCATTGAGAGGGAAGGAGTGGATGAAGGAAGGAACATCTTTGACAGGGAGCAAGTGTCAAGCCTCACCTGCCTTGCTGCCTTATCCAAACATCTTTGATGCAAATATATATCATCTCATTTTAATAATGGTAGCCTGTCTTTGTTTTCTAGAGAGATTTCTTAGGTCCCAAAAGATCACAAGGTGAGGTTTAGGATGCAAGCATCTAGCAGTGTCATGTTGCTACCCTGATTTTTTCTAAGAAACAAAGTTTTAAAGCATTTATCACGTATGTTCCACACTTTCTCCCTGCCGACCAGCCCACAGCCTTGGCTTAATTCCATGGTTTTTTGTCCATTTTTTCTTCCTAAGGTCTTGCCTTATGCAATGCAAAGGCCTTGTGTCTCACAAGGTATTGTGTCAGCCATGACTTAAAGAGGATGTGGTCGATGTCTTGTAATAGTAGAATCCATGTACATGGTGGGTATCTCCAAGTTCTACTTTATGAAAAGTAGATGAGAAGTAGGTTTGATTTCAGTTTTCTAACCAGCTTCAACATTGCATGTCAGGGAAAGTATGGTCAATAGTGAGAACAGCATGGAATTTCAAATGGCCAGTCCTACTTGAAATCTTTAGTCGGTGGCTTCTTTACCACATAAAAGGAGACTTTGCTTTCACCTGTTCTTTTTGGCAGTTAAGGTCAAAAAATTCACTTGCAAGAGGATGATTAAGACACCAGTGACGACAATGTCAAACATGAGATTTTAGTTGGCTTAGTTGAGGGAAATGAAACTGAGATGCTCTTTTGTTCAATCCCTATTAGTTTCAATCAAAAGAGTGCTGTTGTAGCTCAAAAATGTCGCCAAGATTACTCTTTCTCCTTTTCTAAAGAAAGAAGAATGGAATGAATTGACGTAGCATTTTGTCGCCTCTTGTCGGCAGGGAATAGTTATTTTTTATATTTTTCTATGAGATTTGGAATATATTTAATTCATGACCGGAATAAAAATCGAAATAGATTGGAGTGAAAATTGCCCCCCCCCCCCCCCCTCCAAAACCAAACAGCCAGAGCGAACACTAATAAGGCTTATCATGTAATATGGCCACTAATGTAATCTAGAATCAACATCAATAGGGTTATAGATCATGTCTCTCCTTGCAGAAGGATGCATTTTTAGATCACAGGATGTATCAATAGATAGGAGGTAGTATTTGATCTAGAACTGACACCAACCAATTAGAGGGTGCAGCACCGTGGGGGAACTGTGCTTTTAGACTACAGGTCTGTTTGACTTCTTTTTGTTGTAGAAAAACCCGAAGAAAATGTAAGATTTGGTGGGACCCATCGGCAACCTTACTTCTCACTGTATTTTTAGCCTCTTTGACAGGATACCAATCTAATGCGTAATTTCTAAGTCTGAGAAATATGAGGTTTTGCTTTGGCTAGGTCCAAAGTATCATGGTGACGGATTGAGACTTTGATTATGTCTGGCTCTAGACTTCATCAGCTCTATTATTGAATTAATACCTGTCAAATGTCTAGCACTAGACTTCGTCAGCTCTATTGTTGAATTAATACCTGTCTACAACATAAGTTTAAATTGGATTTAGTTATTGACCAAGGTTCAAGTATTTCTAATGCAACGATATATTTGGATCCTTCAAAACTTATTCATGTCTAAATTTTATGATGATATAGAATGAAGCATAAAGTTGAGGGATGGCTTATACATTCATTGATAATATGTAGGTATAACTACATTGGAATGTTTATTCACAGGATGTAGGCTGACCTAGTGCTCCTTCTGATATGCCATAATAACTTTAGATTGTTCCATGATTTGCTAAGAGAATATATTTGGTTCCACCTGAGTGCCAAAAATGTTTAAGGCTTGAGAACTTAAAATTTGTTGAAATATTTGTTTTGTATTATGAGAAATGTCCCGGTAAACAGGTGTGAATAGAATATTCCAATCCACCCATCTCATTTCTCATGGGATGATCATCCAATACTTGTGTAAAAGTGGGAATTCTAACAGTTGATTATGAGTATATTTTTTTTTCAGCTAGTTGGCACTTTTTTTTCTTTTTGGTGGGCTTGCTATTGGGAAAGATTGAATCTTTGAATCTTAGTGGTGGCACATTAGCACCATGTTGCAAATAAAAAACGAAAATAATAATTATAACTCTATGCATGGAGGGTGGTGGACCATTATGTAATTAATGATAGGATGTGTCAAAAGTTTTGGTCCACTTAGGCATTTCATAGCATTGCCTACATGGTGACAAATTCTATTAAAGGAAACCTATGCAAACAAGGTGTATGTTTGAAAGATCAACAGGATCCTTTCGTTCTGATTTGATTTTTTTTTTTTTTTTTTCTAATGATAAACTTACGATCTTGTCTGAATAGATCTCATAGAGTCTTAAATTTATAACCATCCCCTAGGTGCCTAACTGCCCTTTCATCATCTTCTTCTTCTAAGATCAACTATGAAATAATGGCTTCATTTAGAAGTTTCTATTTGTCAAGGAAAAAAAGGATGGCTATCTATTTCATTTATCTTTAATTTGATCTATATTTCATGTTCAATCCAAGCATATTGGCATATAATTTTAGACTTTTTAAAACTTGGAAAGTTAATAAATTAATGAATTTATCATTACCATAGCAATTTAAAATGTGCAAGTTAAAAAATACACAAATTTCTAATAACCACAAATGCAAGAAAAATTCTATAGAAGTATGACACCAACAATCTTAAAATGGTGCAAGATCTTAAATAATACACAAATGCAAGCCCAATGTGATTTGTACGCGCAAAATTAAATATAAATATTACATTCCATGACACCTCAGCTGGGCATATGATATGATTGCATATTTCATAGCATATAATCTCATGAAATATGCAAGATCTTAAAATCTATATAATAATTTATGATATTGAAGACAATATAAACACTATTTTTAAACCAATAAAGCAGATTTCTTACTCAAAAAAATTAAATAAAAATAAAATGGATAACAGTTGCGAGATGAAAATAACCCAATCCTCTGATATAAAATGAAAAATATAAGGCACAAACTACAACGCCAAACACATGTGACCACATCTAACCAAAAATATAGAATTTTTAGTGGAATCACTAAGTTTCTAGAAATCTCAAAGATAGCTTATGTAACCTAAAATCTTTGCTAGAACTAAAATCTAAGAACCATTTTCAATTGAATAACTAAGATTCTATAAACCTCAAGATAGCTAATGTAATCAAAGATCTTTGCTGGAACTAAAATCTAAGAACCACTCTATCTCACAACTAACCATAGTCATGCAATCTCCAAGCCTCCCGCTCCTTTTGAAATTATTAGAGAATAGTTACGAGTCCAACAGCTCAATAAGTACCCCCAACCTTGACATGAAATCATAAATGAATTATAAATATAAATGCATCTGCCATACGCATATAGAGAAATAGAAAATTCATTGATCATATAGTTGGTTGGTGTATGTGTGTCTATATATATATATATATATATATTAATAATAATAATATTTTGTGAAGAAGTATTGGAATGTTGTCTACTCAGTTTTTCAAATAAGTTATATTATACCACTTGGAAAGAATTTCTCTTCACATTAAATTATGTTATTAATATATGATATTATTATATTTTTATAATTAAAATTTATTTATATAAATAATTGAAAATATGAAATGATCTTAAGAATTTGAATGAATATTATTTTATTATTTATATATAATTTTTTTTCAATTCGATCAGATTTAGAAAAAAAATTATTTTCGTACATCCGATTCCGTACAACATGCGGATCTCCGACCAGTTATATATAAATAGATCAATAGGATGCATGTTCATCTACTTGTAAAATAAACAAAACTCTACAATTTTATTATACAGATCTAAACAATGAAGGCTCCAAGTTCTTCGGTAGGAGAATAGAAAAATACTTATGTTTGGACTAAACAATGGCCTTGTATGCATTGTTAATTGGGTATTGTTGCGGCCAATCACCTCGTCGCCCGATCGCCGGAAAGCGTGCACCTGCAAAAGGAAGTCCGCACTGACCGGAGGCGGCTCCGGCGGGGACCCTCCGACGGTCAAGTCAGAGAGGTGACTGGGCAACAGTGAAATGCAGACAGAGAGCTCTGAGAAAGAGAGAGAGGGAGAGAGAGAGAGGAGCGAGCCTGCGTATGTGGGAGAGACGGGCGATCGACCCTTCCACTGTTGCCTTCCCCGGTATATATAGTGGAGCTAGGTATGGCGCCGTCATTAATGGCGCGGACAAGTGAGGAACTGTCAACTCACTGTAGACTGTCAGAGCCGCGTGAAAATGTCATGTCGCCGTGTAGCCGTCTAATCACCAGGGTTGACCCGGCTCTCGGCGGGACAATGCCCCTAGGTAACTGTGCCGCATGTCCGTGTCAGAGCTGACAACGTCTGGCGCCGTACGGTGGTTGGTGGAGTCGGCCGACCCAAGGTCGGTGGCCAGCAGAGTGGCGTCGGACTCCTCCGTCGGTCGGCGAGCTTCATGTGGGTCGGCTACCGGACCTCTGGGTTTAGTCGGTCGGGAATGGACCGTGGAATGGCCGCAGTTAGCCGCTGATGGCGTCCATCGGCCTGTCGCCCGACCTACAATCGGCCAGTCAGAGTCGTCCGTTGGGCCGTTGGTTAGTCGGTCGGGCCGCCAGCCGGTCGGGCCTCCGATAGTCGGTCGGTCGGTCGGGCCGCCAGCCGGTCGGGCCCTCCGATAGTCGGTCGGTCGGTCGGGCCGCCAGCCGGTCGGGCCTCCGATAGTCGGTCGGTCGGTCGGTGGGTATCCCCCAACAGTTGCCCCCTCCACTCTTAAGTCGGGTGGTGAGCTGGCGACTAGGAGTGGATTTGTCGTACGCGAGGATCCGACCGTACCGCCGGTTGATACGGTGTCTGGCGCCTTGTAAATGTCGAGAGGCTTGCTGGCGTCCGTCGCTAGTCGGCGTCAGACGTCTAGTCCTATCAGCATCAATTGTCAAGTCGGCGCCGGACGCTCCGTCGTGTCGGATGTCCGTCGGTGTCAGCGATAAAACCGGCGCCAGATGTCATGTCCCATCGAGAAGTGGAACCGTCATTCCGTGCCCTTCGGGAAACCAAACGTCGCGTCCCGTCGCGCCACGTGGCGTGCGGCCATTGGTCTGCGTTCGGCGGAGCGGATGGAGGTGACGTGGCGCGATCTGAAGGGTGGTGCGTCGAACCGTCGGACCGTCGAGCGGCCCTGATGACGCCAGCGGTGAAATCTGGGGAGCCTTCGTCGGTCGTGCCTGCATCTCGACCGTTGGGGGGGGCACTATATATACAAAGTCACCCCCACACGATTTTTACCGTTCTCATTTTTACCGTCGAGACTCTGCCGCTTGAGCCTCCGCTCTAGGTATTCTCCGCTCTGCCCCCCATTGGCGATTTTCCCTTCCAAGGGCTAGAGTAACTTTCCTCCTTCTTTCTCCTCTCCTCGCCATTTTCCTTGACTCATGGCCAGGACGTCCCCACGAGGTAGTCGGTCGGGTGAACCGACCGAGGACACTCGGTCGTCCCCGGAGGTGGAGGCTTCTTCACTTTCGGGGCCGAACGTCGATCGGCTCCGGGAGCAGTACTGCATCCCGGAGCAGTTTCGGCTGTTCGCCCCTGGCACGATGGTCGGGTCAATAGCCCGCCCGAGGGCCAGGTGGCGTTCTATCTGGAGGATTCCGGGCGGCCTTAGATTCCCGGTTTCGGAGTTCGTCCGGAACATTCTGGACTATTACGGGCTGTCCGGCAAACTTGCGCCGAACTCGGTTCGGCTGATAGTCAGCTTTGCCCTCTTGTGTCGGCTTTTGCCGACCGAACCTCGGATCTCTCTCTTCTGAGTTTTCTTTGTCCTCCGACCCCACCCAAAGCCCGAGGGTGGTGGTACTTCATTCCTCGGAAGGGCTCTCTTTTATTACTGGTCTTCCGACATCCATTCACGGATGGAAGAACCAGTTCTTCTTTGTGTCGTCCTCGGCTCCATGGGGGTTTCCCGCCGTTGGGGGAATCCCCGTACCGATCCGAACGAGAACAGTCGGGTGGAGGCGACGATCGAGAGGACTTCCATCGGCTAAAGGACATCTCGATGCCGAAGCAGAGCGAGCTCGTTACCGAGCAGGCCTTGTACGACGCCGGCCTTAGCCCGGTCCCCCGTTTAGGTCGGTTTGCATTCTCCCGACATCTTCATTTTCTTCACTGCTTCCTCTTTAACTCTGACCTTTAGTCGTCCTTTTCAGATATGCCGCCGAGGACGCGACTGTCGGCAGCCGACATATCATCATGCCGTAAAGAAGAGGCCGGCAGCCGGTGCGGGCCGTCGCAGCTTCCAAGAGGCCCCGCGTGGTTCCGCCGAGCGAACCAGCCGGGTCGGAGGCGGAGCCGGTGATCGCACTGTCGGCGCGACAGTGCTTGAGACGTCCCGCCCGAGGGACCGTCAGTCGGTGGAGCCACTTCGCCGACCATCGAGCGGCTGATCCTGTCGGGGGCACGCCGACGACGACAGATTCCGGAGGTTCGGGAGGAGTTCCGCGAACCTGAGCAGCCGACGCATGCACCGCGCGCGTCCGCCGAGACTCGATCGGGTTCGAGCTTGCCGTCGATCTCCGACGTCAGGGCCTGGACGGCAGCCGAGGTAAGGCCCAATGGCGTCGGGTGATGAAGGTCGGTCGCGGGCGGGTCGGTCGATTTTCCGCTTCCGAGGGTGCGTCGGGCCTGGCCACCACGACTTGGCCAGGAGACTATGCCAAGGACTGCTCCTTCCTGCGACATCGGAGCGATGAAGAACCAACGTGTTCCGACATGCTGTCGTCCTTCTATCCGATGCTGATTCGGGGTAAAGTCTTTCCTTCTGTTTTTAATCGTAGCTTGCAAGCTCGGCTTACTAACAGTCGGTTCTTCTTTTTGGTGCAGTTGGTCTTCAACATATCGAGCTGGAAGCGGATATCGGAAGTTCGGGGACATGCGCGCGGCCTGGAGAGACAAGGTCGCGGGCCTCGAAGCCGAGAAGGCCGTCCTCGTCGACCAATTTCAACAGTCAGTCGCCGGGAGAACCGACTCGAGGGGAGGTCTCCCGATTCTCGGAGGAGGTCTCCGGACTCAAGGAGGCCAAGCGTCACTGGAGTCGGAGCTCAAGTCGGCGAAGGATGACGCTGCCAAGAAGTCCCGAACCATCCGTCGGCTCCGACATGAGCGAGACAGTGTCGGCAAAGAGCTGGAGGCGAGCGCGAGCAACTCCGAGCAAGTCTCGGAACCTCGCCAAGGCGAAGAAGGCTTTTCGCGTGCAGGCCGACGCAGACGTCGCCAAAGCCGAGGCAGAGTTGGCAAGGAGGCTTTGGGTCGGGCGATCGAGTCTTCCGGGACTCGAGGAGTACCGCGAAGAGCTCTTGGAGAGCGGCTACTTCGTACCAAGTGGGTACGAGGATGCCCGGAAGCCGTTCGAGCTTGTACCCGAACTCGACCTCAGCGGCGGGTTCTGCCAGGGTCGGAGGCCCCAGCTGCGGAGGAGGCGGCCGAACCAGCTTCGGAGGTCTCTCCAACAGGGGAAGCCGAAGACGTCGCAGAGCCAGTTGCCGAAGATCGGTCGGCCCGAGGATGAAGTCAGAGCGAACGCCGACCAACTCGCATCGTCGTCCTGTTGAGGAGTTGACTCGACGATTAGTCGGTTTTGTTTTGTCTTATGCTTGCTTCGACTTGTAATCGGGCTTCGGCCTTATCTTTGTAGATAAAATTTCTTTAAGTATTGAATGAAACTTCCCTTTACTTTCTCCCTTGTTTGTAATGCCAAATGTCTGCAATGTCGAACGTTAGTCGTGACTTAGTCAAGTCACTAACTCGCACAAGTCGGTAGGGACTTCAGCAACTTGTTCAGCCCGAGAGTAAAATGTGTCCGACTTTAGGTCGGGTTCCGACAGTCGAAGTCGTCGTCCGGCGCAGTGTCGGGGAACGATAGTAAGTCGGGTTCCCATACCCTGCGTCGGGTTCGATGTTTTCCGACGTCCGGTGGTAAGCCGAATGTCGTTCAGCCGGCCGTGGTCGGTCGGCAAGTCGTAGATGCGACAAAGGTCGCGTCGTGTGATAGACGGTGGTAAGCCGAACATCCCTCGACCGGCCGTAGCTCGGTCGGAAGTCGCGACAATAGTCGCGTGGGCTTTTGCCTTTCTTCGTCGGGGCCCGATCGGCCTGTCGCCGACGGATTCTGCCCGAAAATTCGACCGTAGAGGAGCATGAACTCCCGTTCATAAGAGTCCGTCGCCCTTTGTGAGTCCGAGTGTCGAAGGAGTATGACTCCCGTCGTTGTAGATGCATCGGTCCGTGTAAGGGGCCGATGTGTCGTCGGTGCCAGGTCCGCGTCGATGCGTCGGGGCTGAGCGCCGATCAGTAGTCGAAGGGTTAGAACTCCGATTTTTCAAACTGAAATTGTATTCCAACGATTGAATTACAGAATTCACTGGTAATACAGCTTCAAGTTGTCGGCGTTCCAAGTCCGGGGAATGGGTTTTCCCTCAAGGGTTTCCAGTCGGTAGGCCCTCGGCCCGAAGTGTCAGCAACCTTGTAGGGTCCTTCCCAGTTGGGAGCCAACTTCCCTTGGTCTAAGGGCTTCGACACCTCCGCCTTCCTCAAGACTAGGTCGCCAGGTTTAAAGAGCTTTGGTCTGACCTTGGCGTTGTAGTACCGGGCGACCCTCTGTCGGTAGGAGGCCATTCGAATTTGAGCCTCATCTCGCAGTTCGGGGAGAAGATCTAGGTCGGCCCTCCGGCTTTCGGAGTTATCCGGCTCGCGGTACTGCTCGACCCTTGAAGATGGCAGGCCAATCTTGAGCGGGATCATGGCTTCTGTCCCGTAGGCCAAACTGAACGGCGACTCTCCGGTTGGGACCGGGGGGTCGTTCGGTGAGCCCACAGGACGGAGCCCAGCTCGTCGACCCAGAGGCCTTTGGCTTCATTCAGTCGGGTCTTGAGTCCATGGAGCAGGGTTCGATTCGTCACCTCAACCTCGCCGTTGGATGTGGGTGCCCGACTGAAGTTAGTCGATGATGGATGTGGAACCTGGCGCAGAAGTCCTTGAAGTCTCGGTTGTCGAATTGCCGTCCGTTGTCGGTGATGATGGTGTGCGGCAATCCGAACCTGAAGATGATGGACTTTTGGACGAAGTCCTCCATCTTCCGCTCGGTGATCTGCGCCAAGGGCTCGGCCTCGACCCACTTCGTGAAGTAGTCGATGGCGACAACGATGAACTTCCTTTGGCCCGACGCCGGTGGGAAGGGGCCGAGAATATCGACTCCCCACTGAGCGAAGGGCCATGGAGCGACAATGGGAGTGATTTGGCTGGCCGGTTGGTGCTGAATATTGGCATACTTCTGACATGGCTCGCACCTTCGGACCAACTCTGCCGCATCCTTCCTCATGGTCGGCCAGTAGTAGCCCTGTCGTAAGACCTTGAAGGCTAAGGACTTGCCCCCCAAGTGATTCCCACAAATTCCTTCGTGAACCTCTCGGAGGGCGTAGTCAGCGTCGGTCGGTCCCAAGCACCTGAGCAGAGGGAGGGAGAACGACCTCTTGTAGAGTCGGTCGTCCATGATCACGTATTGCGACGCCGACCATCGGAGTCGCTTGGCCTCCGGGGGTCTTCGGGACTGGTCCCGTCGGACAAGTACCGGACGATCGGGTCCATCCAACTTGGTTCGGACGTTAGCTGCTGCACTTCTTCGACCCGATCGATGCTCAGCTGCTGGAGGTTTTCGACAAACGTCCAACCCAAAGAATCATAGGCCGACGTTGCCAATCTGGAGAGAGCGTCGGCACGGGCGTTCTCCGTCCTGGGGATGTGGGAGATCTCGAAATGCCCGAAGCGGGCCACGAGATCCTTTACCTTCTGAAGATACTTGATCATGGTCGGATCTCGCGCCTCGAAGTCGCCCTTGACCTGCCCCACGATCAGTTGAGAGTCGGAGAATGCCCGGAGGCTGTCGACGCCCAGTTCCCTCGCCATCCTCAAGCCCGCGAGGAGTGCCTCGTATTCGGCTTGATTGTTGGAGGCCTTGAAGTCGAACCGGAGGGCGTACTCGGTGACTACCCCATCCGAATTCGTGAGCAGGAGCCCGGCCCCGCTTCCCTGAGCGTTGGAGGCTCCGTCGAGGTGAAGTACCCAGGTGGAGATCGGGTCTGGCTCAGAGACCGACTCTCGTCCCGGGCATTCGGCTCCCGACCTTCGGTCGGTCGTCGGGCATTCAGCGATGAAGTCGGCCAAGACCTGGGCCTTCAAGGCAGGCCTCGGTCGGTACTGAATGTCGAACTCGCTAAGCTTCATTGCCCACTTAGCGAGTCGTCCGGATGTGTCGGGTCGACGCAGTACGGCCCTCAGGGGCTGGTTGGTGAGTACCACGATGGCGTGGGCCTGGAAGTATGGTCGGAGCCATTGCACGGAGACGGTCAGGGCGAAAACCATCTTTTCCGTCTCCGAGTATCTGGCTTCGGCGCCGTGGAGGACCTTGCTGGTGTAGTAGATGGGCTGATGGGTTCGGCACTCGTTTTCCCGAACGAGCACCGAGCTGATCGCCTCAGAAGATGTGGCCAAGTAGAGATACAAGGTCTCCCCGATCTGCGGCTTTACGAGCAGCGGCGGGGAAGCCAGGTACCTTTTCAGGTCTTCAAAGGCCTGTTCGCACTCATCCGACCAAGAGAAACCGTTCGCCTGGCGCAGGGTCTTGAAGAACGGGAGGCACCTTTCAGCTGATCGGGAAATGAATCGGCTAAGAGCGACGATTCTTCCATTCAGTTGTTGGACCTCCTTCTTGGTGTTCGGATGACGCATGTCGAGGATCGCCTTTATCTTCTCAGGGTTGGCCTCGATCCCTCTCTGAGAAACGAGGAATCCGAGGAACTTCCCCGAGGTCACCCCGAAGGCGCATTTGGTCGGGTTGAGCTTCATTCGGTGTCGTCGAAGGGTGCGGAAGGTCTCCTCGAGATCCTGAACATGGTCTGGGATCTGCGTGCTCTTTACCAGCATGTCGTCCACGTATACCTCCATGTTACGCCCGATCTGGTCTTTGAAGACCTTATTGACGAGCCGCTGGTAGGTGGCGCCGGCATTCTTCAATCCAAAGGGCATCACCCGATAACAGTAGAGGCCCTTGGGGGTCACGAACGCGGTGTGCTCCTCGTCTTCAGGCGCCATCCGGATCTGATTGTACCCGGCGAAGGCGTCCATGAAGCTGAGCAGCCGAAATCCGGACGTCGCATCCACCAGCTGGTCGATCTTCGGGAGTGGAAAGCTATCCTTCGGGCACGCTCGGTTGAGGTCGGTATAGTCGATACAGATCCTCCACTTCCCGTTGGCTTTCTTGACCATGACGACATTGGCGAGCCAATCGGGATACGTGGATTCCCGAATGAAGCCTGCTTCGAGCAGCTTGTCCACTTCTTCGTCAATGGCCTTCTGCCTCTCTGGGGCGAAGGACCTTTTCTTCTGCCTCACCGGCTTCATTGTCGGGTCGATGTTGAGTCGGTGAGTAATTGTTTCTGGAGGGATGCCCGACATATCTGCTGCCGACCATGCGAATATGTCGGCGTTGGCCGTCAGCAACTCCGCCAGTCGGTGGCGTTCGGTGTCGGGCAATTGAGACCCGACCCAAACTTTTCTGTCGGGATTTTCTCCTATGGGGATCGCCTCGAGCTGCTCGGCCGGCGAACCCCGCTCTTCCTCCTCCCGTTGATCCAGTTTGTCGATTGTCAGGGGATCCTTTGTCTCGTCGCTTTGGGCGGAGATTTGGAAGCATCGTCGGGCGAGCTGTTGATCTCCGCGCATCTCCCCGACTCCGTTTTTGGTCGGGAATCGAACAAGGAGATGGTACGTCGAGACGATCGCCCTGAGGGCGTTCAATCCGGGTCGCCCGAGTATGGCGTTGTAGGCCGAAGGAACTTGGACGACCGCGAAAATGAGGGAGACCGTTCTTTGCCGTGGTTCGGTACCGACCGTCACGGGCAGGGTGATTTCTCCTTCTGTCGTGACGGTGTCTCCGGCAAAGCCGATCAAGGGCGTGGAGACCCTACTAAGTCGATCAGTCGGTAGTCGCATTCGGGAGAAGGTCGAGTAAAACAAAACATTTGTCGAACTTCCATTATCAACAAAAATTCATTTTACATCATAATTGGCTATTGTCGCCGACACAACAACAGCGTCGTCGTGGGGAGTCTGGATGCCCCGAACGTCGTCTTCCGAGAAGGTAATCACGTCGTCCGGGCGCGGCTTTTTCGTCGGCTCTCCTCCTGCAGACGTCCCCGGGCCCAGCCGCTTGGAGATCATGTTGATGACTCCAGCCGTCGGCTGGTTAGTCGGTGCCTCTTCAGTCGGCTGGGGGCGTCGATCGGCAGTCGGTCGGGTCGGCGGACCCTTTCGAAACTTGCCGAGATACCCTCGGCGGATGAGATTTTCGATCTCATCCTTCAACTGGATGATCGCTCGGTGTCGTGGCCGTGGCTCCGATGGAACCGGCAGTACTTCCGATGGTCGAGGCCCTTTGCCTTCAGAGGCGGAGGCCGTCGCAGGTATTCTTCCCCTTCGATCTCCATCAAGATCTGCGCACGGGGAGCGGAGAGAGGAGTGTAGGAGTCATACCTGGGACGCACCGACCTCGGAGTCTGTCGGCGGGGTGATTTTTGGATATGTCGGGGTGGAGAAAGCCGACTATCGGCCGGGGGCCTGCTTGGTTCGGCGGGCTCCCGACCTTTTCTTCGCTTCTCCTTCGGACCCCTGGGCTCGACCAGGCGTCGGTCGGACGCTCCTTCGTCCGCGCGCATATACTTGTATGCGCGCTCCAGTAGCTCAGCGTACGTTCGGGGGAGGGTCTTGTCCAGAGAATAAGTAAATCAGAACGACCTCAGGCCCCGCTTCATGGCTGAAACTGCCATGTCTTCGTTGAGGTCCCGGACCTCGAGCGTGGCCGCGTTGAATCGCGCCACGAAGTGTCGGAGCGTCTCGTTTTCCCCCTGCTTGAGGGAGAAAAGGCTATCCGACGTTCGCGGCGGCTTTCGGCTGGTGCTGAAATGGGCCACGAACGAGTGCTCGAGCTGCGCGAAGGAATGGATACTGCCCGATCGAAGATCGGAGTACCAAGTCCTGGCAGCCTTGCGAAGTGTGGCGGGGAAGCCGATGCAAAAAAGAGCGTCGGTTGCCCCTTGAATTGTCATGAGAGCTTTATAGCTCTCGAGGTGGTCGACTGGGTCGGTGGAGCCATCGTATGGCTCCACGTTCGGCATTTTGAACCGACTGGGAATCGGCTCATCGAGGACCAGTCGAGAGAGAGGCTGGGCGGTCTGGAAGTCGACGTCGTTCGAAGACTTCTGGCCGTCCATCTGCAGTTGGGCGAGCCAGCGGTCGATCTCCTCGAACCGTCGCTCGTAGTCGTCCGCTCGTCGATGCTGAGAGACCCCAGGAGTGGAGCCTCCGGAGGATTCTGAAAGAGAGGCCGACGGTGTGCGCGGCCGCTTTTCCTTCCTCGCCCTTTCCAACGGGGAAGGAGAGGGCCGTTGAGACCGTCGGTCGTCGCGCCGTGGTCGCCCCTCCTCCTCTCCGTGGGAGCGCTGTTGAGAGCGCTCGCTTGGAGGCGACAGGGGTCGGCGCGGCCGTCGGCGGCTGCTCCTGGAAGGCATAGGTCGGGCCACCGGTTGTTGCTGGAGGCTTTTGACTGCGTCGGTCAGTACGGTCATCTGCCGTACGATGGCCGCAATCTGGGCCTCCGTGGTCACTGCAGGATGCGGAGAGCTAGGCTCCGCCGTCGGTGGTGGTGGAGAGGCCTCTTCCCGGCGGGAAGAGCGCCTTGCCGACCCAGTGACTCTCGATCGTTGAGCTCTTGTCTTTGTCATGCCTTCCCCTACCTGGCGCGCCAATCTGTTGCGGCCAATCGCCTCGTCGCCCGATCGCCGGGAAGCGTGCACCTGCAAAAGGAAGTCCGCACTGACCGGAGGCGGCTCCGGCGGGGACCCTCCGACGGTCAAGTCAGAGAGGTGACTGGGCAACAGTGAAATGCAGACAGAGAGCTCTGAGAAAGAGAGAGGAAGAGAGAGAGGGAGGAGCGAGCCTGCGTATGTGGGAGAGACGGGCGGATCGACCCTTTGCACTGTTGCCTTCCCCGGTATATATAGTGGAGCACGGTATGGCGCCGTCATTAATGGCGCGGACAAGTGAGGAACTGTCAACTCACTGTAGGCTGTCAGAACCGCCGTGAAAACGTCATGTCGCCGTGTATCCGTCTAATCACCAGGGTTGACCCGGCTCTCGGTGGGACAATGCCCCTAGGTAACTGTGTCGCACGTCCGTGTCAGAGCTGACAGCGTCTGGCGGCCGTACGGTGGTTGGTGGAGTCGGCCGACCCAAGGTCGGTGGCCAGCAGAGTGGCGTCGGACTCCTCCATCGGTCGGCGAGCTTCGTGTGGGTCGGCTACCGGACCTCTGGGTTTAGTCGGTCGGAAATGGACCGTGGAATGGCCGCAGTTAACCGCTGATGGCGTCTGTCGGCCTGTCGCCCGACCTACGATCGGCCAGTCAGAGTCGTCCGTCGGGCCGTTGGTTAGTCGGTCGGGCTGCCAGACGGTCGGTCGGTCGGGCCGCCAGCCGGTCGGGCCCTCCGATAGTCGGTCGGTCGGTGGGTATCCCCCAACAGATACCTAGAAAAATTTTGCTATTACAAGAGAGAGAAGGAAATAAAAGATTTAAATTTATCCTAGATTCACAGTGAGTCTGATCCACCTAATAATTTTCCTTTCAAATTGTCTCCAACCTCTTCATCCTTGCAAGCGGATTCAGCCCGCCATGGCCGGGCTATGAAACTTGGCTATTCTTACCATACTTTCATTCAAACTTCACTTTTCGACGTATACTCCGGCGGTCTCATTTCGACGTCAATTTGCAGAATGCCAATTCTATGAAGAAAATATTATCAAGATCCAGTCCACCAGCGTCAACTGTAGAACAGGCCAACGATCACCCGCCACCTCAAAAAAAAAAAAAAAAAAAAGAAAAGAAAAGAAAAAAACGCTCCCCTCCATCCAACCCATTATCGATGCCCCTTGTCTCATTTCTTCATCCGCCCCTCCGAGCCACTCCACCCCAAATACAACACTCCATCGGACCATCGACTCTCGCCTCTTCTCTGATGACGCCTCCCTGGCAAATCCCCACTGATAGTTCATTCTATTCCCAGAGGTCATGCGAACAAGGACAAGCGCATGGTGTTGCCAACGCCATTAACTTTATTTCGGTTCTGTATCATCCAGAAATAGACATCAATATTGCATGGGAAAGAAAAAGTAGCCACCCCAACGGGGATGAAACTTGAGCCTCAGATCAATACCATCTAGATCAACACAGCAGCATTTCCCATTTTAACTCTTGGGTTCCCAAAAATATACAGATAGAGGGGACCCTGCATGATTTCTCGTGGCGTTAAACCTCATGAAGCTGATAAGACAGCAGCTTAACCTGAGAGACTCCATCATGAAAGTGCCATCATCATTTCACGGAGCCTCCCACAAGTAATAGGAGGAAAGAGGAATGGAACTCATAAGCCCCGTAATCTTTCGGCGTTGAGAATGCATGGAGGCGGCTCCTCCACCCAGATTTCTAAAATCTATATTGATTCAAAGCTGACTGACTGGTAGTAAGCATGAATTATCTATTCAATTAAAGAAAAAGAGAGAAGAAAACAGATAATGACATCAGATAAACAGAAAGATGTATCATCTCAAGATCTTTCCTTAACAAACATCAAGCAAAATTAGCCACGAACATGAGACCCAATTTCATGGCATTTTTTTCCATCATCTTGAATAAAATAATAAACATTCATGTGACCTCGCATAAATATACAACTCAAAAGTAACTACTCCCCGCAGACCACTTAGGGTCATTGTTTTATGATTTGCTTACCTCAAGGGGAAAAACAGAGGAAAGATGAAGGAATGAGAAAAGGGAGAAAGACAACATGCTTAGGGATATTTGTTTTATCAAAGTTACAGATGGCTGAGAGAAGCAAATAGAGTACCAGCCAATACAGCTGAATTTAAGCAAGCAGGCTTTTACAGGCCTTGATATCAGCTGCCAGTCCTCCCAATACTGCCTGACCATTGGGGCCCCTTTCGATGGTTTTCATCACAGCATCAAACATTGCTGACTGGAACCCGGAATCTTCAACATTCTTCAGAATTTCTTCCACTACGTTGAAACCAAGACCACCAGCAGGAATCAGTTTACCCACCACTTCACCAAAATAAGTTGGTGCTTTCGGCAAATCAATAGCAACATCATCCAGCATTGCCCCATAAAGCAAACAGCCAGTCCCCAAGTCCCCTGGCGTGAAAACCTTCTGAGCCAACAAGGACTCCAAAAGCTTGACAACAAGATCCACACAAGACTGGCCCTTGTCCAAAGCTAGACTGATGGCTTCCTTGACAACTTCCGGGTGGTATTCAGGGCTCTTCAGTTCCTTCACGCATTGAAGTGCTTCATCTAGTATGCGGATGTGGAAATATTCCTCCAAAAGAGCAACAGTCTTCCTATGTAGCTGATTAGGATCTAACCTTTGTGCAGCCACTGGCTTGGCTGGAAGCACACAATATGGCACTCGGAAATGAGGGTTCAAGGACTGAACATTCTGAGATGGTGGACCTGAAACAAGGCCAGAAGGACGAGCTGGGGGACCACTGCCCTGTAGCAATGCACTAGTTTTACCAGCCATCAGGCCGCCACTACCTTGAGGTACTAGCTTAGAGTTGATGGGCAATGGCTTGCCAACTGAAGGACTCTGGACACATTTAGCTTCTCCCCTTGGCATTGATCTGCTCCTTGGAACTTCCCAGTTGTCCCCATCCAACCCGGGCATTCCAGGCATCTTCCTTGTTCCAGGCATTCCAGGCATCATACCTCCAGTTCCAGGTCGGCTTATAGGTAAACCACCAGGACTGAGGGTCCCCAAAGCACCAACACTACGACCATTTCTCATGTTTGCAGTTGCTCCAGGGCGCAGACCAAGGTTCTTTTCCGCCTCACTATGAATTTCAGTGATGGTTTTGGCCTTCACCTACAAAACCAAGACAGCAAAAATGCTCAGAATGAGCAAGAACTTGAAAAATTCCAAAACATGCATATATCCTGATTTTTGTTACTACACATTTCTTTTTCCAGCAAATTCAGCAACACATGATCTCTGACATGACCAAAAATAAAATATTTTATAATACAAACAGAATGTTATAAGCCAAGACCAGCAAGATGGCACCATAGACATTAAAGCTTACCTCTTCGCGTCGAGGGACCCAGTTGTTGGCACGGAGGTCAAGGACATCACGGACCATAAACCTAAATCGTGGCACAAGCTGGGGGTTTGTTGTCAGCTCCTTCAGCCGGTTGAAATAAACATCATTAAAACGACGAGATTTGGGGCTTTCATCCAACTGCTTGCCAATGGTGTTAAAGACCTGACAGATTGCCTCAACATTTTCCTCAGCAGGGCAAGTTTTGCCATCATGCCCCAATAACTCCTGTTAACGGTAACTGTGTCAGGAAATTATTTAAAACAGTGGACCACTCAAAAAATGCAAAAGAATCAGCGTTAAGATGAATAGCATGATCTGCATACTTGGACGATGTGATGCACTATTTTCTCTGGAACCATCTTCTGCTTTAGAAGCTCACCAATAAGGCGGATGTTACCAAGAGTGCGGAGCTTCACCATTCTTTCTTTATCTCTACGTTCCATTTCTTGGTCTGGACCGGTCAACTTTCTAATCTCAGCCCTCAGATTGTCAGCACCTTCAAATGCCTCCTGACAATTATTCAAGAGTATACGCTTGAAAGTGATTTCCTTCCCACCCAGTTCTTCAGAAGGGAATGGAGGAAGCCTCTCATTTAGATCAGAACACAATTGCGCATACATGGGACAGAAGGTAGGCTCAAAAACAGCTTTTTCAAATATAAGTTTAATGACATCCTGCATCATTAGTGTGTTTTAACAACTAAAATTTTGGGAGGGGCAGCAACTGTTTCAAAAGCAACAGTGCATAAATTCTGGGAAACATGAAAACTAAAAATCAACTGAGCATAAATTTTGGGAAGAATGAAAACCTTTAGAATATCAGGTGTTGTGATTCCAGAATCAATCAGTTGGCCCTTGAGAACATCAAATTTCTCTGGAGTCAGCTTATTCAATATACTGCATTAAAATAAACAACAGAAATTTTTTTTTAAAAAAAAAAAGTCCAATTCATATTATCTCGCTTCCGCTAATTAGAGAGAACAAAAAATTGTACAAAAAAGGAGGGAATAAATATGTAGTATCAACAGATTCAGGGAAGAATAAGTTGTGCAAAACCAAATGTAACAACCGATAGCAGTTAGATTTAGGGTCATATATAAATCTGCCTTCAAAACTAAAAGATTAAAAAAAAAAATTTAAAAAAAAACTGATTAACATTTGCCAGCAGGCTAAACTAAACAAGCACATCAATTACCCCTTTACTGTCTTTAGAACCCGTTCTTTCTCTGTAAGATTGCCTCTTCGAGCAGACCATGGCACTTCAGCCTTGACCAGAGGAGGTGTAGGTCCCACCTGATTAAATTGCAGATAATGTTACAAATGTCAAAACAAAAAAGCAATCCATTAACAAACAGAGGAGACTGCAAAAAGTACATAAGGACCATAGACAAGCATGTTCCACATTAAACCAGAACAATCATTTTGAAGGTGGTGAAAGATGGTGCAACATTTTAAGCAATCAAAAGAAAGATGAACACTAATGACACAATCCATGGCACATGCATTTACACATGAATTAAGCTGTGAGTTCCTCTTTAACGAATTCCAATCAGGGACCATGAATAAGAATACAAGTCAAAGTTAGAATTATTACAGCCAATCTCGCTAAAACAAAATTTTGAAACTAAGTATAACAAAAATAGATCATATTCTGCACCTTTAATAGTCTACAGGTGGAGCCAAGGATGTAGTTCAATTGAAGGCACAAAGGATTTCCCAAACAAATCATTTATTTTACTTAAGAAAGATGGTTAGATAGGAAAATGGTTGGGTTTAAAGAGGGTGAACACAATTAAGATGTCTTCTTTAATATAAAAAAAAAAAAGAAGAAGAATGTAACTGAGTAGCTAATATAATAAACAAGAAGGATAAAGCAGTATCCCCTAGGTCAGAAAAAGGAATCTGGATGTCAACAGAAAAAAAAAAAGAAAGGTGTGAGTACAAGGAACCAAGAAGAAACTTCCCAGTTTGGAGGATGTAATCCCAATAAAAATTGTGATAAAGCAGAATCCCCCAGCTAACCTCATTGATGTCATAAGAGGCATTGGTTATTTTATATGCCTACATTTACTGAATGCAAAAGTAATATCTAGGCATTAAGGAAGTCAAAAGATGTTCTTTCCCTTAAGAAAAAGGAAAAGCAAAAACATGCATGTCAGTTAGTATTAAATTTTTTAAATAAACATATGCAAACTGTCCAGCTTTATGGAGGATTGTCAGTGTAATTTCATGCTCCAATGGTTAACTTATAGACCGCATTAGATCCCTTCAAGTTCCTTGACAAGATTGACTCCTGCAGTGGATAGAAGATCCATGGTCAAACTGTTTAATAATCCAAGTTAATTGAGAAAGAAAAGAAAGAAACCATTTTTGCAGATCTAGCAGTTTATCCAATTCCAAATAGCAATTAGGCTTCCAAGACAGACCCATATGACTATCAAAGAGTTCTTTTATTTTTTTCTTCACCAAGAAACAATTTCAGACCACAACATCATTGAAACCACCATTGTTGTGCCCCTATAGGAAGTTGCCCATATCAATGTGCTTATGTTGAATGAGATCTATTTTAGAAAATCAGTAATTCTATGTTTAGATTGAATTAGATGTGAAAGTTCAGTTTTGGATTGCAAGTATGAAAGCAAACCAGAAGGGGATTGCATATTCCTCTTGCTTTTTATGCCTAGCTTTCTCATTCAAGCTTTTTTGTGCAATCCAGCCCCATGCCAGGACCAGGCTAGCCTTTTTTTTTAACTCATCAACATTACCTTCATGCTTCCATGATCATCAAATGCAGAAAGTTAGGAATTTGAGGTAAATATAAAGAACACATGCAAACCCACAGGAAGAACAGTAGCCTTTTCAGTCTTTCACAAGTTTTTCATGTTTCTTAGGACTTCCTCATTTTAGGAAATATGATATAGAAACCAAACGATAGCAAGTTTCAGTCTTATGATATTTTTGGATTTCACTTAAATTGATTTTCCGGTAGTCCTAGGAACCAACTTACGATTATTTTTACCCAAAGTTATGAGTCCATAGTCATATCTACATAAAAAAATATATAATATCTTTTACATCAATGAAGCTTTAAAGTTTAAACTTTTTGCTTGATTGAAATTCCTTTCTAAGTCCAAGTCTGTTGAGTCCTATGGCTATAACATGTAGGTTAGCAGTCGTATCAAGATTAGAAAACATTGTTTCCGAGCTGTTTAAGTTTCTTTAACTAGGAGTTTGCATAAAGGTACTAATTTCAAAAAAATTCTTTTTTAGTTGAGATAGAGATTAAGTGGATAGGTGCGATCACCGTTCGCCGAAGTGTCCCAAATCGGATAGTTCAGGACGTTCCGAGCCGTACCGGCAGCAAATCAAGATGATTTGGATGGATAAATAGAAACACCCGACGAAGGAGAGGGAAAAAGAGGAAGGAAGAGAGAGAGAGGGGAGGAGAAGATGGGATGACACTGCCGGAGGCCAGCGGTGGCCCGCCAAGGCCGCCGGAGGGCCGCGAAGGCATCCGCAGCTCGGTATCGCCCGATAAGGCGTTTAAACAAGACAGAAAGAGAGAGAGGGAGGGAGTGACGGTACTAGCGGGACGTGCAGCCAGCGGAGATGCCGAAGGGCGTCGGGCAAGCGCCATGTCCATCGAACGGTGTAATCAGTGGCCCTCCAGCGGCTTCCCCTCCCTCATTTTCTTTCTTTCGTTCCCTCTCTCTTTCTCTCTTTTCCTCTTTCTCGGTTCCCTTCTCCCCTATGTCAGTTCGCACCGGTCCAGTCCAGTACGAACCTGTACCGACTCGTACCACAAGCCGACCAATATGGGTACCAGTTCCGATTCTGGCTTCCTTGGGTGTGATACAGTTTTTCGTTCTCCCCTTCTCACATTCTCCCTCCCTCTAGTTTTTTTTCTTCTTATTTATCTTTTCTTTCTTTTCTTCTTTGGCTTGCTTGTTGTTGTGCCAGAAATTAGTTCTCAACCTGCTTCTTGATTTGGTTTCTGACTCCAGAATGTTCTATTATTTTACAAGTAGTCCTAAACATCACCGAAAGGCCAATAAATTCCATACTTGATGGAACCTTAACCACTATATTCATCCACTTTGTCCACCTAAACCCCTCAAGTCCATGCACTCTCAATAAGCTTATGCGACACCAGAACCTTTATACCCACAAATCTGATCATGAAGTCTCTTGAAAACCTTGCAAGCATACTCTCTTGCATCCCAGCCCTAGATTCTAGTTTCAACCTTTATTTATGCTTACAACCAAAGTCCAAAAGATACGTTCTCCTTACCCCATAAAAGTTGGATCTGTCCAGATATATCTTCCTCCTTGCAGCAGAAACCAAACCATTAAACCCTCCTAAAAACTATAAATTCCATACCATTGCAAATATGCATCTCTAACCCCATAGAGTCCCGCATCAAAAGCAAATCATATTATTCCCAAATTAGTTTTTGATCAAATAGCTAGTTAGATGTATTGAAACTCATCACAACTAAAGCAGGCATCCATGTGCAAAGAAGATTAAAAGAGTGCTGTAGATTCTACAAGAGTCAGAACAGATGATGAAGAGACTTAAATTGACATAAATGGACATTGTGAGGAAGAAAAAAATTGCAAGTCACAAAGACCAGATATGAAATAACTAAACCAAAAGACAATTGACGGTTACAACCTTCACATATGCAGGAAAGAATGGCGCAATAAATGAAGTCAGAATATCAGCAAGAAAAGATATGAAAGACAATTAATGCAGTTACAGAATTTCCACTTTAGTAGGTCTGGAGGAACAAATTAAAATACAAGCATGAGAGATTTGGAGCTCAAGGAATCAGAACCGTGCTAAAAAGGTTCTGAATAGTGGACTTTACTTTAAGAAAAAATAAATGCAACATCAACAAACTACCTTGAAAGAATTGGATAACACATGTTTCTCAATGCCGAAAAAAGAATTTAAAGTCCACAATGGGGGCAGCAGAGGCAGCACGGGTTTGGTTATTCGGGGCCCTGATTCTACATGTGTGGCAGCAGGAGGATGCCACATTATGGACTCCGCGGTTCCTGAGGCAGAGCTGAGGGCAGCTTGGACTGGACTTACCTCCGAGGCAGGTTCTTAGAGCTGATCGATTGGTTTTGATGATGGACTCCTCTACAGTTATTAGGTGATCTAGAGGTGGGCAGAGTCAGTGACTGCCCCCCCCCCCCCCCTCTTCTGCGTGACATTTGGTGGGCAATCAGGGAATGCACCTTCCTTGCGAACTGGGTAGCTTCCTATGCTGCAGATCATTCAGGAGAGGTCTTATGAACAAAGCTCATGGTGGTTCCATGTGGTTTGCGGGATATTTTATTTTCTAACTTTTTTGGATGTATCCATAGATAGTGTGTATGATCTCTCCGCCTTATTAAAAAAAAAAAAATCCACTGTTTGAATGGTACTGTTCATAGGATAAAAAGGGCATCCCATTGTATGAGACTCCCATCACTGCAGGGTCTGATAAGGGTCAGATGTACGCAGCCTTATCCCCTCATGTGGAGAGGCTGTTTCCATGCTTTGAACCCATGACACGCAACCTGAGATGAAGAAACCTTATTGTTGTGCCCTGTCCCACCCTCTTGTACTGTTCATAGCACAAAGCAAAAAATTTTAAGCAAGAGAATGTCAACATATGCTGAGTTAAATAGTTCTGTCATGAGAAGTGAAGGATATGAGAGGTTATAAGGTGGACAATGCACAGAAGAAATGAATGTGATCAGAGAATAAATACTTGGGCCCATTGTTGCCTTTGAGCAATCGCATATACAGATTCAAAGACAAGAGAGAAAAACAATGAGATTGAAGTGAAATTCAAAAGTGGAAAAAACATGTCACATATAGCTTGTTCCTTCTTAAGAAGACATAAGAGAATATGTATTTGATGGTATATTTATACAAAAGATAGCCATAACAAAGCCCAAGTATGCACCTGGGGACAAGAAGAAAAGGGGTGATGCTATAATATTCAAAAAAAATAAAACAAGATAAAGTGGTGAATGCCAAATACAAAAACATGGTTCTAAGCATAAAAGATTGGATAATTGCTGCTTTATTATTTGCCATATATTATGATCCTTCACATAATTTTGAAAGGGTGTATATAAAGTTTACAATTTTACCAAATCCCGAAAGTTGCACAGATTGAAGTTGCTGTTGACACAGTTTGATTTATGTCAGTGGCAAATCAAGAACCAGCCTGATGCTGATCAGTTCCCAATTCTTGGAACTCTAACCAAAATCAATCAGCATTATACGAGGAGAACAAAACCAAAACAATTCAAATCACGATCTGGTTGGTTCAATTTGGTTCTCTAATTACCTAGAGAGCATAAATTCAAATCAGTAAAATGATATGTTTCCAGGAAAAAAAGGAAGAAAAAAGGAATAAGTAAGGCCATTAGAGTGTGAGGGACTGAAAGGCTGGAGGTAACAATTCATGAGACCCAAGAAGCTAAGGGATAGCAGGAATCGTGAATCTTGGGGGATCAACAAGCAGCAATCATGAGGTGCTAAAGGACCAAAAAGGAGGAGTTGTGACTCAGGCCATGAGCAGCAGTACCTATTTGAATCTTTGAATAGACAAACTTAATCATCTAATCCTTGTCTAGGTTAAAAATATTACCTGGTTAGCATATATGATCCTATACAATATAAATACACATGTATATTTATCCATATGGCATATAGCATTAGCTTGGTTCTGATTAGATCAGTTACTTGACCCCTTGAACTAGAAATAAGCCAATGCAACTGGGTTTATGAAAAGCAGAACTTGTTTAGAACTGATTCCCAGTTAAACACCAACAGAACCAACCTAATGATGCCACTTCATTCAGTTCTCAAGTGAACTTGGAAACATGTAGCCCAAAGTTGCAACTCAGAAGGAGCGCTATATTTTATGGTGCACAAAATTCAACGACATTAAGGCATTAGGATTCAAAGCACAGTTTGAGAATAGCATGAACACTATTATTTCAATCCCTGCTTCCATGACATAGTAATAATTAATCAATGGTTGACGTCAAGATCAAGAAGATGATAAAAAAGGACATCACATTTTCAGCTATGGTAAGAAAAAAATATGACAACAAAAACAAGGCAAGGGAGAGTGATGCCCTTTTGTAAAGAATTCAATTTATGCAAGTTATCCAAAGTGGGCCAATCAGTGAAATGAAATGCGATTTGATGGCATGACCCATCCCTTTGCTGATTAGAAGTCCTGAGCTTCTACATCCGATTATCTTTGAGCACTCTTTTAGCATCATGCCTTGGTGATCAAGCAATAGAATTTTTCAAAGTTGTGCTTCACATGCTGGCAGCATAGGCACCAATTTATCCTTTTTCTTTTTGCGATAAAACAAGATTCAACCTTGACTAAGTCAATTGTGTGACCAAGCCGATTCACGTAAAAATAAAAGTATTATTAAAAATTATCCAACAGTCACATGGTTAAGAAGCAAAACCTAGGCCATAGAGAACAAGTAAAGAATTATGGTGGCAATCAATGGCATAACATCCAGCCAGCCAATTCACTAGGATTTTAAGAACACTGATTTGATAACTATCGCATAAATAAGAGAACCATTTGACTAATCAAGTCGCCATTATCATGGTCGATTTTTCAACAACTCGGTGAATGCCATAACTGATAAGAATTATGTGGTGAAAACTGGAATTCCAGTTGAGGTTGGTCAGCCTGAAAAAGAAACTTTGTTTCACAAATTATGAAGATGGACTTATTGGTAATAACAAGGAGGAATTGCCTTTTTCTCTTTTTTTCAAAAGAATGTGACCAGAAATAGAAAGGAATCCTCAAATAGAACTGAAATAAATGATTTAGAATTTGTTTAATATCGGAGCCAGAAAAAGGTACGTGAAGTGCAATTTTAGTGGGAATTGAAATGGAAATCAACAATTATAGATGGCCAAATAACCCCATCAGGGGTCATCACATTTGATATCATGCATTCCTTATGCATAAAAAAATATATAGATAAACAAACATTAAAAAATAGAAGCACTGATAAATGGAGCAAAGGATTAGATCATTGCATGACTCTAAAACTTGCAATGGAACTTTGACAGCAATAAGCCCAGTAGTGTTGTATGGATCAGACTGTTGAACGAAAAGTTGGATTAGTGCTGTAAATCAAGAGTCATAAAGATGAGAACATGTAAAACAATTGGAATAGATTTGGTTAAAGATCAAAGGAATAAATCACTAATGGCAGGACATTAAACAGCTAACTTAGACACTATCAGCATATGAAAAGCGGATTTAAAGTGGGCTTGGTTGATATAAATGCAAGAAGACATGACCAAGAAAAGGTAGACCTGAGAGAATACATGTACGATTAAATTATCATTAAATGCAGAATGTCATTCATCAATGATGCACTTGAATGGAGCAACAATGTTCAAATTGACAAAAATTTCATGACATCTAAAGAAGTACTTTGATAAAGCAAATTCTCACTGGCACAATGCTCAGACCAACAAATCAAGTATATACGTAGATAAAAAGGGCATGTGGAATAAGTATCATACATAAGACAAGAAGCATGACATTCTTTATATATTACCAAGGAGTTAAAAATATACACTAATCAGGAGTTAAGAAGGAAAGAGGCATCTTCAGATCATCATAGCAGTATTTAATAATTACCCCATGGATGGAAGCTTTTGAAGAAAATTGGGAACCCAATTGGTTATTAAATTGGTTTATTTCTTGTGGTCTCAAATTGGATGCATGTGCCTTATTATCACGTATTGTATCCCATGACTTCTCCTCTCCAACTGAGGGCAATTGTCCCAAACGTCCACGCCAGTCACGATTGTCTGGTTCATAAGAGCGACTCTGTGATTGAGTTTGCAACTGGAGAGTATAAACAAATGTTAGAAGATGTTCCAGCAAAATTAGAAGCACCAAAGAGAAAACCTTGATATAAGCATACGAATATAGAAAAGCATAATGATAAATATTCTTTAAGCAGAAATCATGAGCGAAGTTCTCCAGAAAAACATATATTTACTACACAAGAACAAAAGAAATTGAAGAAAACTGCAAGCCTAAGAAATTTGGCGACAGTGCTCCTCATATTTAGAAATATACACAGAACCAACCTCACTACTTCTATAATTCAAATGATGCATGCAATTCACATCTTTGACTAGAACTCACATTGACATCACTGCGGCCCCAAGTCTGATCTTCATTAAATATTTCAGCCTCAATCTCCCGTTTAACTTTCAGAATATCTTCAGGGATCTCGACAACCTGTTAGGAGAAAAAATAAGCAAAAGCTGCAGGCCAGAAAAGTTACTCATCACAAATATTTAAACTAGTACAATGGGTATATCTAACCCATGCATACTAAAATTTAGTTTTTTTTAAGTAGCTAAGAATATTGATCACATTGATATGATAATTAAATGTATGAGGTACCTAATGAAACAAGATTAGTAACCCTGCTCCATAATTGAGGAAATATAGCAGTTACTTGGCTTCATATATAAGTAGGGAAAGATACACAGTGCATGCTAAGTTTTAAAAAAAATTATTTATCAATTGTAATATTTATATAGAAATAAAAACAATAGATAAAGAAAAAACTTAAAAATAATGGAGCAATAAGGTGACGTTCAAGTGATTCATATATAGGAAGATGAGCATTTCCACTAAAGAAGAAGACGATAAAAGATGAGCATTATTAGGTATATTCCCAAGAGCAAGGAGAGAGAAGTTCGAACATACGACTAGAACAGGTTGTGGTTATGAGGTGGAAGATGTAGGTGGCATGGAGATGGTAGGAGATGTGAAGAGATGGTGGCTATTAGGGCAAATACCTGAGGGGGAGAGATCAACTTAAGATAGTGGGTTGTTATTTAGAATATTTAAGAGAGACGAAAGGAAAGACACCACCTAGGCTGCCAATCTTTAAAATAGAATAGTTCATATTCAATAAGATAACTATTATTCCACTCTAACCCATGGACATATGCAATATACAGTCTCAAAAAGTAGAATTATTTTCCAATATGGGCAAATTTGACAAACTTAAAAGACTTAAATCATGCTTTTTCATATAATAGCCGTATTTATTTGGTATGACATCTTTAAATATCTTGCCATTTGAGATTTTCTAATCAGTTGGAGATGATATTATTAAAAAGTATATTTATTTCGCAAGAGTCCATCTACACGTTCAGAGAGTGAGCCTTAAAGTAACGGCAGGGTTATCCACTGTGCATTGGAGGTCATGGGTTCAAAACATAGAAACAACCTCTCTACACACAACATAAGGTTGCGTTTGTCTAACCCTCTCCAAACCTTGCAATGGCAGGAGCCTCATGCACTAGACTGCCCTTTTTAGTCCATTTATAGATTCAACATCTTTATCTTCTCTGGCAAACTCAAGTAATCACGGAAGAGGGAGAGAGGGTCTATGAGGACTCATGCGGAAGTGCGTTTAATTCTACCTCGGCTACGTATTAAGTAGATCTTGAGTAGTTTATATAGGGCAAAAAAACCTAAATAATACCTTTTGACTAGATTTTTTGAGTGAGGTTAGGAATTATTACAAATAATTTCAAAACAAACTCAGCCCGTGGCCCATGTAGACTAGGGGGCACTATAGCATGGGCCCATTTGGGTTGACCATAGGCTGATCGTAGTGTTTGTGATTAAAATTGCGGCACTTGTGATTGAATTTGAATGGAATGGATCCTTAACCTCGCGAAGATGCCAAGCTTAAACAGGAGTATCTCTAAGGACCCATGTGAACGTGTGTTTATTCCCATATCAACTATACACTAGTTAGATCTAGGGTACTTATACAAGGCCAAGGAATCAAAATAATATCTTCTAGCCAATCTTTTTGGGCAAGGTCTTAGGTTATTACAAGGTCCTAGTTCAATTTCTTTTTAATCCCTAAGAGACCAACCCATGGAGAATGTCCAATTCCATCCTTGATTGAAAACTGGGCATAAGGGGCATAGGAAAGAGTTATTTTCAGCATGTGAGCAACATAGAAGATAAAAGCAGCAGGATAGAACTAATGCCACCGGATAGGGATTATATAGGCATGTAAATCTTTCTTTCTTAAAGTGCCCATACATATAATAGCAAGATGATAAAGTTTTCCATGCAAGTTAAGTAATCTGACATCTAAGGACAAATCTAACAATACTAACTTACTTTTTTAATACACTGTGAGTGTATATGCATGTATGCATATAGGGTATTTGTGTATGTGCAATAAAGTTTTCCATAAGAACTAATTGATTCAACAAAGTTTTCCAATGCAAACTAATTAATCACCAAGCAAGGACAACTCTAACAAACCCACATACCATAACTCACTCTTTTTAGTATAAAACATATATGCACGTATATTATAGACATAAATGTACTATATTATGAAGAGCGAGTTCAAATTTTGGGTCTATCAATTTTCTTCCAATTTTTCCATTAATTTTTTTCTAACCGACTCTTATCAAAAAAAAATTGTTACAATGGTAGGTTTTGGTAATTATCTGGAAGACATTGTCCTCTTGTCCAACAGAATATCTTTTCTTAACTCTCTCCTCCCCCTCCACATATGTCTGACGGCATACCCCCATTCCCCATCTTTCTCCTCACATTATGTATATCCTAACTAATCATGAGATTTTAAGGATATGCTGCCTAAGTCTTCTTTTTTTTTTTAATATACTGAACTCTAGATTCCACTCCCATTGGCTTCTTTCCCCTTTGTACTGATCTTTTCTTAAAACTCCGACATCTAATTAGTCTTACCTTATTTGTAACTTTTTAGTGACATAAGTTAAATATAGCACCAGTAATACAACATTGCTTCATTTGTTATAAGTTTCTTCTTTATCTATGATAATTATTCTCACATATATATACTGTTTCTTGATATTGTTAGAATTCTATTTTTTCTTTCTTTATACAGTTTGCATTCATGCATGCTAGAGTGTGTCCTTTTTTATTTGTGCATGTGCGTGTTAAGTATTTTTGGTTTTCTTTTTCTTTTTCTTTTTCTTTTTCTTTTTTTTTTTTTTTGAATGCATATGCAAATATATACTTGCACAAGTTTGAACCTTTTGCTTATTTCAAGACATGCTCCTGCTTTAGTCACTGCATCCTTGATGGACAAACAAATTCAACCAGACCTTGAAAAGAATAAATTACATTCAAAGTGATGATGATGACAACGACAATGACAATGACGAAGATGATGATGCTGATTTGCACCACATTCAATGGCAACAGATACAAAAGCACACAGGCGATCAAAAAAGAATTTTCTAAAATAAAAAAAACTCTGGATACCTGATGAAGTCGAAGAAGTTGGTCTCTTGTGTAACGAATGCGTTCATGACCCTCAAACCATGAATCCCCAATCTGATAAAAGTTTAGAATAGTTTTATATCCCAGTAACCATTTCTTCAAAATAGGATATAGAGGAGACATAAGAAAGTAGAAGCAGAACTGCATGCTCTTTGCAATTTAAAAAACCTGGCATCTAATCACATATGATACAAGATACATGGAAATTCAAAAACAACCGTTTTTGGATTAAAAAATTCCATGCCTAATGATCTCAAAGAACAATTGTGCTATTCTTTTTTCTTATTTACATTACTTATGCTCGACACCATGACCCAATGGAAGAGCTATGAGAACTAGCAGCAAGAGCATAAGCCACGGACCACCTTCCAAATGCTACAGGCCAATACTAGAAATTGTTGGGATAAACAACATTGATAATACAAAGCATGAGGAAAATTATTAAAAAGAAAAAGATGTTCATAACAAAGCCGATGCATGTATTTGCACATAGAATCCCTGGACCAAGAAGGTTCAATTCACGGGCTACTAAAAAAGCCTTGTTCAACACCACTTACAATCATACTCAGAACAAACAAACAGTGATAAAAACACATTACAAATCAAAAGATACTTCATCAGGAATCCTTTCAAAATAATTCTAAAGCAACTTTTCAGCATGTAACTAAGCTAACAAACAGTATAAGAAACAAAACAATTTTTTGATAAGCAACAGAAAATAATGCATCACTCGAGGTTGAGATACCACAGATAACACAATCCTTTTGTTATCTAAAGAAACCGGCTTCAGCGACTCAAACTAACCAGATCAAACATGAAAATTTCAAGCAACCGACCAATAAATCCATTAATATAATTAGAATCCCTAGCTCCCATACCATATCAGAGTAAGTCCACAGTGCCAAAAGATAAACAAAGAAAACAAGAAAACAACGCCAACGATATAAACCTCCTCGGATCAGATGGAACCCTAGAACCGAAGAAACGGACACGCCGACCTTGAAAGGCAGGGTGGTGCCGGCGCCACCACGATGGCGGAGGACGGGGAGATCTGAGGAGGAGGACGAGGAGCTGAGGGAAGAGCCGCCGAAGTCGAAGCGGGGGGCAAGGGTTCTGCTGCCTCGGTTGCCGCCGCCACCACCAGGCCTCAAGCTTAAGCCCGTCTGATCCGACTGCATACCTCGCCGGAGACCCTCTCTGCGGGCGATGGTGCGATCGCGCGGTCGGCCAGCGGATCGAAGCCGACAAGCAAGGGCGATGAGGAGGGAGGACACAGCAAGAGGAGGAGGGAGGAGAGACCTTCCCGAAGCCCACCCTCTCTCTTCGGCGAAAGAGAAGGGCGAAGAAGAAAAAGGAGAGAGAGATCTTCGGCGAAGAGGAGGGAGGAGGAGGAAAAGGAGAGAGGCGAGAGGGCGAGGTGGAGGAGAGAAGCCCTATATATGTCCGAGAAACTGATCTGGGGGTTAGGTATTTGCGTAATTAAGTTTCTTCAAAGGGTTAACAGGTATCACACACTAATATAGCATCGCAAGAGAAGCCTTTAAGATTTTTCGTTGATATATTTGATGCTTTGATATTTTTACGGGCTGACGGAATCAGCCTTGCGTTTTAAGGGGAATATCGGATTACTTATTGTCGGCTAGTGCTTGTTGCACTCGTGCTCTCCAAAGTGTATCATCGGCCGTTGGATTGATGGGATCTATGATCCGAGCCATCCGATCGACCAAGAATATTTTGTGATTTACATATATTCCCCTCCATTTTAACTCTTAACAACTTAAACTTCAGGTTCTGGAAATTTGGAATCTGGATCTCCAGCAAATCCAATTGACACCATGCGTATAGCATGAGATTAAACTTACCAACATCTGTCATGTGGAATTAACAAAACAATAAAGTGTGATTTATAAACTGGAATTATATGTTATCATCAACAACAAATTTTCAATAAACAATTTAATATATTTCCTACGAAGAACTGTGTCAGCGTTGTATGATTTATTTGACAAAAATATTATAGATATATTATTAAAATTTTAAAAGCATATTAGCTAGTGAATGTTTATTGGATCATGCCAACCGGACTTGCCCAAGGACCAGTCTTTGAAAAAGAAAAAGCTTGATCAACTTTAATGCCCTAAAGTCTAACTTATAGTAAATGTGCAAGTTTAAAAGTATCTATGTCGAGCCCATGCAGGAAATGATGTCTAACAATGGATTAAGCCGAGTTTAAGATTAAATTAGTCAGACATATTCACCATCCTTTAGATCCGGACACCTTTGAGTTGACTTTCGCTAGCTTAAGCCAGTGCTTGATTATTCATGACTGTCCATTCCTTATATAAGCTCTCTCTCTTGAAAAAAAAAAAAAAAAATCAAGAATAGGACAGGAACACATCAAAGGGATCCTACTGGTTATATAATTAGCAAAGATCTATATTGCTTAAGATGATATCATAAGAAAAACTTCTTTGGAGTCGAACCCAATCTTAGATACTCAGCTTATGGCAGAAGGGTCTGATTGCTGGATTAATGCTCATATCACTTATTTAATATGATTATAATTAAAATTCTTAATTCATTTTGTCTTGTGGCTGAAAAATTGATGCTACGGTGATAAATAATGCAGTTTCAGAAAATTAGGATTTCAAGTTGAAGAATTTGTGATACTACTTGCTTTTGAGAACATCCCTAATGGATGACTTCAACTCAGTTTTGCCGATTTCATGCAGCCTCTTTACTTAGCTTACAGTGAAATGCACATGGGATATGTCATGCATGCACATTGAATGCCAACGATTCTTGTGATCATCCTTAACTTGTTTCATGTATTGGTTATAGTTTTCCAATTGGAAGGACAAACCAGTAGCAATGCCTTTACAAGGAACACATGATAGTGAAGTTTGATTCAAACAAACTCCTATCAAACTTACTTGCTACAAAGAATAATGCAACATTCTCTAAGTCAAAAATAGAAATAATCAGGATGTCAATATGCCTTTATCCATTTCCTTCATGTCAATCTTTAAGATAATTTTTGAAAACCATGTACAAGGAACAACGATGTTCCCCTTTATCTACCAAGGACAAAAAGTTCATCCAACAATGATATGTAAGTTCCTATTTTTTGTGTATGTGTGGCAAGTCAGATGATATATATTAATCAAAAAAATATACCAATAAGAATCAGAAATAAAATATTACCAAACTGAAAAGAAATACTAGCCGAAGTTATGCAGAAAGTAGATCCCATATGATTCGCTGTATGCAAAGCCATCCAATCAATAGTATTAATCACTACATGGCAAATATATGGGATCTTAAAAGATAATAGTGAGCGCAAAAAACTCTAACAATCCTGGGAAAAAGAAAGGAGCCTACTCGCACAGTCACTAGGATGTATGTTTTTTAAGAAAAATTTCATTAGAATAATCAATGTCTTATTCATTTTTTCTCATAGCAAAGTTTTTAGGAGCTTTTTTTAAACAAAAGCTGTGTTCGTGAAAATTATGAATTTATAAAAAAATATAAATAAAATAATTATTTACTTGCGTTGCATGTAAACTTTTTTACATTGCCTGTGCCATTTATTGGTCTCTAACGTTAAGGCCTGATGTACATTGCCTATCCTTCTCTACCAGCTTAAATTTTTCAAGTCCAATGATAAGTTAACAGCGCATGGAAGCTCAAGGCTATTGGTTATACCTTCTTATGCATGGTTCAGGTTACGTCGCCAATACTGGACGAAGAAAGAAAGATATATATTAATCACCCCTTCCAAGATTTTGTGGTCAAAATCCTATACAAAGGATTATATAATAGATGAGAGTTTGTTAAAATTTGTCATGTCATTTGTTACTTGTATCTTGGCGCACAAATAAGAAAAATTAGACGAAAGCAAACGGATGGCCCGTTGGTTCCATTGACAAACCACGCAGCCCATGCAAAGTCGACCCATCACCTTTGACTCTTGACAACTAACTCTGAATCCACTTCATGATCGCCACCTCTCTTCAATCCACTCTTGCATCTAATCAGATCAAAACTCTATAATAAGATTCTTACATCAATGATTCAAATCATTGAATATGATCTATTATTTTAAAATTATTTATATATAAAAAAATTATATGATATGGAGACTTTTAGTCTATGCATCAAGTAGTCAAAAATTGGACGGCCTAAATAAAATTGAATTAAATATATTTTTTGATCACTTGATGTATAGGCTAAAGATTTTTAAATCATATGATTTTTTATGTGTATACAATTTTGAAGTAGTAGATTACATCTAATGGCTTGAATCACCGATGTAGGATTTTCATTATCCAGATTTTGATCTGATCTAATCTGAGCCGAAATTTGATTAATCTTATCCAAATCTATCCCTATATATATATATATATATATATATATATATATATATATATATATATATATTTATATATATATATATATATTTATTTATTTATTAAAAAATAAAGAAAAAAATCATAGAGGTGGTGATGGGGCAGGCCAAGTTGGTGAGGGAGAGAAAGAAGGGCTGAAAATCAATGAAGATATTGTCAAAGAAGATTTGTGCAAGTTTCTACTTGTCTCGATAGAAATACTTGGAGAGGATGAAGTTGAGGAAGCCGAAAAAGGAGATGGGATCAAGGGCATGTTTAGTTGAAAAGAGGTAAGCTCTACAATGTAAATGAGAATGAATGATTCATATTTCAGTCATTTGGTTAAGAAAAGTTTCATTTCTATTCTAATTTTTAGAAAAGAGTAGAAATGTCTAATCATCAAAAATCCAGTCTGTCATGTCTCGATCCTATGGCCCAAGCTTGGTACGCGATAGATGATCGTATGTCTTATGGATGACAGATTAAGTGATATCAGAGCTAATCTGGTCCATAACTCATATGAATTCGAGATACTGCAATATGAATTCATTAAGCTGACCACAAGCCAACATGATGTTTATAAATAAATATATAAATTTGGATCCTCAGCTCAATGAGAACACCAAGACTTAAATAGAGGAAGTATATGGGGATCCGTACAGACGTGTATTTAGTTCCACATTGCTTATTTACTGAAATCATACGGGATCAAAGAATCCAAATAATATCTGTTGACCAGTCTTTTTAGATAAAATCCTAGATTGTTATATAATTTCTACTCTTTCAAGTATTCAAATTTTATTTCATAAATTAAATGCATCAGGGCTATTCTAATCCATCCTGATTTTGATTCTATTTCAATCGCTGATCATAAACCCAAGTCAAAGTCTATAATGGTGACCAAGCCCACCATGTTGCATGGAAGGCAAAAGGATGCCGTTACGGCAAAGTCCTCCTCGTATAGGAACTTAGACACCGTCATTAACACCTAAAAATCCAAACATGGTATCGAAATCAGCCCCATCACTTAGTGAACCTTATTCTTGTCTCTACCCGTCTGGGAGACCATCGGTACATGGTGGGCGGTGACGTGGGCCTTGAAACTTGCCAATGCTTTCCTTCTAAAAATTACTACATCGTCCAACCTTGTACCAAACTTTCCATTGAGATATGTCACAAAGGATATTTGTGTCCCCACCGTATACCGCACCGGAATCCCACCAATGGCTTCTTGCCGCATGGCACATAGCTTTCTTGGCTTTCTTTTTTGGTATGCACTTGGTCCTGTAGTATTACTGTTTCTTTTTTCAGCCAGCTTTGATTCCTCACGCGTCTTCAACTACTTGCACGCCTCGTATTCGATCTACGTTCCCTTCATGTGAAAGAGACGGCTACTCCTCTGCAGGTGGACCTCTAGACACTGCGGTGAGGTTTCCAGCCTAAATGGAGCCGGTTCAGGAGTGACCGCAACGTACCCGAAATGATTTTATTCTCTATCACCTTTATGGCATGACCAGGATAAAAGTGCCGTGATAATATTCATTTAGGTTTTGAATTTATTTTTACTTTTTGAATCAGATAAAAATTTAAAAATTTAATTAATATTTATATTTACATCGATATCTATTAAAAAATAAATATAAATATAAATAGATAACTATTCGATCATATTCGAATCTATCTGTAACTCTATATAATTTTATATATAATTTATTAATTTTTTTAAAAAATATATAACTACATAAATATGTTATTAATTTGATTTATCATCTATTTAATAATATTTATGATTCTATAGTCCTAAAGCTTAATTATCCAACTTATATTCATAATTATATTGATACTTTCAGTTAATGTTTTAAATCCTATATGACAAAACTATTCCAATTTTTTCATAAAATAGGATGCACCACTGTTCCACCTCATCCTAAAATTTGGGATATATAGGAGATGTCCCAAGATATCTCCATTGGGATATTGAAATGCTAGTGGGACGGTCATATCACAACATACGGGATGAAACTCGATCCCGATATTCCACGAGATGTTCCGCCAAGATCTGAATCCTTACTTCTAGTATCCAAATTGTATCTATATCCATTTAAAATAAATATAGATATAAATTTTTATATTTAAATAATATTTATATCCACATTTGTATTCGTCAGACAAAATAATTATAGATATGGATACACTGGTATTCGACCTGGTTTCAATCCTAGGCCTCACTTATAACATAAGACAAAGGCAATCACGATGTTATGGTCCCAAGATTATTGATTTAGTCATGCACCCTCCCCTACCAGCCCATTATATAAAAAATAGAGATTATGCAAATAACTACTATCATTTAACTTTTTTTTTTAAATAAAGCTTACCAATATACATTACAATGAAGTTATCTAATATTATTTAGCCATTAATTACCATATCAAAAACACTATCACAAGATAAAAACATTTGGTACCAAATTTTATCTTTAATATCATTTCCTCTTTTTTTACAAATATATATATTTTTTTATGTTATGTGAATTGTTCAATATTTTGACTACTTGATGCATGAGTTAGAAAACTCTAAAAATCACATAATTTTTAGTATATAAGAAGTTTAGAGATAGTTCACGAATCTTGGATCATTGATGTAGGATCCCCATCATTTGATCTAAGTTTGATCAGATTTAAATAGAAATCCACTCGAGTCTAGCGAAGTCTACCATCTCTCTTTATATATTTAATATAGTCTCGTTATCTAATATTATTTAGCCATCAAAATATCAAAAGAATCATAATATGATAAAATCATTTGGCACCAGATTTTACCTTTTGTACCATATATATATATATATATATAATATTTTTTGAACTATCCGATATTTGACTACTAGATGTATCGGTTAGGATCTCCAACGTATATAATTTTTTATATATAAGTAATTTAGAGATAGTAGATTAAATTTAACAGCTTAGATCGTTGATGCAAGATCTATATTATTTAATCTAGGACTGATTTAGTTTGAGTAGAGATCCATTCAAGTATAGCAAAATCTACATCTCTCATCTTCTCCTCTCTCTCTCTCTCTCTATATATATATATATATGAATTTATTAGCGGTCACAATGATCATTATATACGGTCATGTTGACAATGATAGCTCGATTACAGTGATAATCATTCTCAAACTATTACGCATGTTCATATTGCAAATGCAGCCATCTTATAAAACTGCTATGGCCTATAAAGACCGATGATTATAACAGCATGAAATAATGACATAGAGAGAAAATATTGAAAAATTAAATCAACAACCTATCAAGTACCAAAATTAGTCAAAACTAGATGGTGACCCGTGCGATGCACAAAATTGAACAAAATTTTAATATTTAATTTTTTTATAAAACAAAAAAATAATATTAAAATATGATATTAAAATCTTCTTCTTCAAGCTGAAGAATTCATTCCTACTAAACATCTAAGATGATAGTGACAAAATATGTAAAAGAAACCAGTTCTTGTAATTACATTTGTTTTGAGTATCATATGCCTAAATTTTGTTCAGTATTGTGGAAGGTTCTAGCAAAACAAATCTCACACTCACTGTCTACAATACTTTAGATAGAAGATTTGCAAAAAAATTAGCTTCAACGGCCTCATAGAACATGAAATTTAATTCTCAGAATTAGTTCATCGAAAAACATATAATTGAACTATTCATTTCATAGTATATATTACCTTTTCCTCTTTATAAGCTTCTCCTAATTTTTTATGGGTTAAGTGCATGAGTGTGAGTGTTGAAACTTATTCTTTAATATTAAAGTTTGCTTAATTGCCTATCATAAATATTGCAGAAATAGATTAAAGTTAATTTACAATCCAAGATACAGAAAAAAATGGCAACACAAACATGCATCCTTATGGCCAAGCAAGCAATAAAATAAAGGTAAAAAGCACACTAACATTAGATACTAAAAGCATGTGAATAATTAGTTGTGGTTTGAAAATTTATAATTTGATTGTAAACTGTAGGATTTTGCAAAGAAAAAGTTTTATAGATTGATGATAAAGAAAACAATATATTAGTTTTGAATCATAATACAAACAACATATATCTTCAGCATAATATTTGCAACTTGTTCATATTAATGTTTAATCATAAGGTAAACTGATTTTTTATCTAAAAATTTATTCTATAAGTATAGATATCATACATAAATACAACCAATCATGCAAGAAAAGCAATCTTCTTTCTAGAGAAAGGTATATTTTTATTTTTAGTAAATAATTTTTTAGCAAAACATATTCAAAAGATGAAGAAAGTTACGCAATCCATTTATTCAATTCAATGGTCATTCATAATTAGTAAACTCCAAAATACTATTAAAGTTTTTGTTTATTGAAGCTATAACAAATTTCTTATACTAAGTCCATATTCAAATCCGTGCAACATAGAGAAAGAATTTTCTATCCTAGACATAGCCATCTAGCTAACTAATATGATGAATCTTGACATTCAGAAAGATGTTAAGAATATTTAATTAGATATAGAACCACATATAATAACAGCAAACATATCAGGTTTACCGCCTATTTTAAAAAAATGAGAGCAGATACAACAGTTATAAACTATATATACGTCTTTGTGAATATTAACATAGCTAAGATCATAGCAAACTTGAGGAAGAAAAGACAATATCACAATCTAGTAAAGATTAATTACATAAGCATTAGTAGTTTATAAAATAAAATAATATGAAAATTTTTCAATTATTGTGATTAATATTTTGATCTTTAGTCATATAAAGAAAGTATAAATTTTTTAAAGATCAATAACATGTTTACTTATCTGTCTATATATTTCTGAACACTTCTTTGCAGACGACATTATTTGTTGTCATAGGTAGTTGGCCATCCTTATCACAAATTAATATTCATAATCTAGATTTGCTTCGAACTCTAGAGAAAGCTACATAGAGTCAACCATGACTAAAAATTGATCTTTGGAGAAACAATCCAATATTTGAAATAGTTTGTCCTTTGCTCTTGTTTATTGTCATAGCAAAACAAACTGTTATTGAATATTGCTTTCACTGGAATTTAAATATAGCCTAGTATCTGAAGGTGTTAACACCATCATAGGAACAAAGACTTTGTGCCCTATGTTACTTTCTAATATAACTTTATCCTCCAAAATATGATAACCAAGTTGAGTAATTATCAACCTAGTGCCATTGCACAACCTAGCATTTTGGTCTATGTTCCTAAGAAGCATTACTAAAACACCAACCTTCAATTTGAGAATATGGTTTGGAACACCTGAAGATCAAATAGTATTCAAAAATTCAGGAGTGTGTAGATCTTCTATAATGAATGCATTCATATCTATCTTGCAAATACTGTCTGAGCTCAGATAAACTTTTTTCTCCTTAGGAAGTGAAGAAAGCATGTACTCATTCACTCTATCAACAATCTCATGAGTTGGTGCAATAATTGCTCTATCTTCAAGGTATTTTGAATTGTTGAATCTCTATAACAAAGAAGGATATGTACTACCCACAATAGCTGCAAGAGGATCATTTTCATACTTTATAAGAAATTCATCAGGAATATCCATAAAGCCATCACCTCATTATCGTCAACTATAGTGCCATCTCCAATCTTCAATATCCACTATGAGAATTCTCTCAACTCATTTAAGTTTGGATCAGATGAACCTGCTGTTAGCCTCCTATTTCTAGTCAACTATAGTATCTTAAAAAAATTCCACAAATAAGAGGAATTGAAAGTAGAAGAGACAATATCTTGTCTACTTTCTTTTGGAATAACTAGCAAAATTTATCTAAAGTCTCTATCAAGTACCACAACCTTGCCACCAAATGATTGATCCATGCTCAATAGATTAGAAAATCTAAGAATATCTCTCATAGTTCTACCCAAGGCTTCAAAATAATATTTTTGAGTCATTGGAGCTTCATCCCATG
Source organism: Elaeis guineensis (assembly GCF_000442705.2). NCBI lineage: Eukaryota > Viridiplantae > Streptophyta > Magnoliopsida > Arecales > Arecaceae > Elaeis > Elaeis guineensis. Next base: position 21,995,658 of record NC_026000.2, read on the forward strand.
TAATCAACTTTGTCTTGACTAACAACTCTGCTAATGTATTTCTTTGCTTAATGTGGAAGGTAGAATCTTCATTAATAATCAATGGAATTGCAAATGTTGAATGGATAGTTTTGCCTCCTGGCATCAATAGTACAGCTATTCCACTGGATGCAATTGTAAGCATAATTTATTCTTTAGATTTTATACCTATAGATAAAGTTCTCCATATGAAGGTCTTTTCAGTTCCACCATAACCATACACAAAGAAAAGACCTCCACTATCACATGAGATAGCATTCATTATAGTCTCATAAACTTTTATCTGTTCATCATTTAGAAGACATACAATATCATTGTGTTCTCTAGCCAAAGAGACTCTATTGTAAGAAAGCTCATCATGAATTGGTTTGTTGCTTATTTGAGAAAGATGCTCTTCATTAGGAATAGGCATTTGTGGATAATCCAAGAGACTTTTTTCATTACTATGAAGTAGCTTCTCAATCTCAAAAAGAGCATGATCTTTCAGCTGATCATCAGTAAGTGTCCAAGATGTAAAAAAAAGATAGATTATTAGGAAGATTATTAATTATTTTCTATATTATATATTATTAAAAAATATAGTTGACAATAAATGGTTGATACACTTGATGGTTTAGAGAAAACTATATTTTATCTAATTTATTTCAATTGACTTCCCATCATACTATACTAAAATTATGATAAAAAAAGTTGAAATATTGTCAATTAACTCATGAGATAAAAGTTAAGATAAAATTTTAATTTGTACCTTGATGTTGAAGCAATCTTCTCTGATTATGAAGTACATCTTTACTTAATAACTTTCAAGTTTTTTTTCAAACTAACTCTGATCTTTCAATACTGTTTATAAATAACAAAGATGCAAAAAGACTCCTCAAGTAATGACCAGAACCCTATAAACTTGCTTCAGCCAAACCATCAATGTATTCTTTATCATCATCTAATAATCCCAAGACATAACAGGCATTTTTTGGAGATGAGTAATAAATACCATTAACCTTTCAAATATCTTCATATTTTGTACAACCCTTTGCTATGTTCAGTAGAATCCTATAGTAACATTTATCTCCACTCTTAGGTGGAACATAGAATATCCTCTGAATTGAGAAGCCCCATTATCTTGGAAATCATTCTTCCAATTATGGTTTTCACACAAATTTAGAGGAAAATTTTGCAGTAAGCAGTCTGACATTTTTATATTTTTTGTTAGCCCCCATCCATGCCAAGAACATTGTCTTTTTACTTCCATGTATATTGACAATAGAGTCTAGTGTATCGTCATCCCTAAATAAAATTGTATGCTCATCCGAAAGATAGAAGGACAACCTTTCTATTGGAGGATCTCTGTAATTAATATCAAATCCAAATATGCATCACACAGCCTCACATGGATATAAGTATCTACAATCATAATACATTTTAATTTTATCAATATTATTTTATACAGAATTTGAATTGTCAAGCTCTTGATAAAAAAGCAGCAATGACTCGGTCATATCTTTTATTGATGTACTTGAATAAATATTTGATGGATCTTGATTGGTTGCACCATTCTACATTTATGTGAGAATTATACTTCAAGAAAGCTTAGGATTATGTGGAATCACACATTTGTTGTCTAAAAAAATATCATCTTTTTCAATAGTTAATCCATCATCTCTCCTTTTATAGACAGGATATCCATCTTCATTGACAGTTGTCCTATCCTGAAAGCTCCTGGGATAGTATTTCGAACACATCCCATCTTTTATGCATGGAGATTTACTATTGTGCACTCCACATGGTCCATGTATCATGAAATTTTTGACAACTTCATATAATCTGGGATGTTTTTCTTTGTCAGGGATCTCGGTAGAGATAATATTATCAATTTATTGTCCAATAGATATCTTGTCCTCAGGATGCAAGAATAGTATAATGTAGGCATGTGGCAATCTATATTTTTGGAACTTAATGGTGTATATAACTATCATACAAATCAATAGGCAATATCAAATTCAGAATTAGGTAATTTCTAAATTACATGTATAGCATACATTTTAAACAGATGGAAATAAAATATTTAAAAAGAAAAGCTACCAAAGATATTTTAAATGACTAAGTAATTTTCTTAAACTCTTGTTTATCTTGATGTTTGTTTCAGCTGACACAATCTTTTTTTATTTAGTTTAGGAAGTCATTGTTTATATACTTGAGAATTTTAGTTCTTTATAGTTTTACTTTAGTATAAATTACAATCTTTAATATAAAAATATATTAATATTCACAAAGTCACCTGTATTTGCTACTAGGTACCAAGAATATGTAAAGAGAAGAATAAAATTCAAAATCTACTATTTGTATATGATTCTTGAATAAAAAAAAGGTTGTAGTTGTAAGACATCTATTATAGGTACTACATTAAAAATAAAAAAAGATACAATATTAACAACCACATAAAGCACTAATATATTAATGAATAGATTTTAGTTTAAATAATAATATAATATTTCTTACCATATATAATAACTAAGCCAAATAGAAACCAAAAAGGATACAAAGCATAATAGAAAGACTAAAAGTTACATAACACTGAAAAGGTTCCTTTTAATTATATAAAAAAAAATAAAGAAAAATTCTTTTTAAATATAGAGGGATCTTTTAATGAGCATAAAAGATCTTAGTAATCTACTTAAGGGAATAATGAGGTAGAACTTCTAGTATTGCACAGATCTTTTAAATATATGATCATATTTTTATCTTAGATTTTTAAATAAAAAAATTATTGATAAAAAAATAGATATAGATTTAGATATTCATAATAGTACAAAGCAAATCCATTAGTTAAACCAAAAGCATGAAAGAAAAGTAGTTAAATCAAAAGAGAAGGAAAAGACATCCAGGTGAAGTTCAAAGAATGAAGTTCAAACACATAAATAGTATTTTGATTTTTTAGTAGTTTAAATTCAAAGTTATAGTATCTAAATAAGCATAAATTATTTTTTATCTAAAATATTAAATTAATATGAATACTAAAATATTTATGAAACTACTACAAAGGATCAATAAATTGCCTAAACTGATATCATGATATTTCTTTAAATTAAATATGTGATAACTACAGCAGAGATATAAGTAAGTACAATAATTTAAATAAAAATTAAAATTTATAAAGTATCAAATAAATATAATAATTAATTATAACATATCACCCCTAACTCTTCCAAACATTCTCCTCTGCCTCAAATCTCTTATCAATTCATCAAGTTTGATTTTAAAAACTCGACAAATAATATCTGGCCGGTCTTCTAATCAAAGATTCTTTTGTTTTGTAGCTCTTATGATTTCTAGCCATCTTGGATTATAGATGAATGTAATAAAGAGATCAGGATATCCTGCCCACCTACAAATTGTCATTGCATCTTGATAGTTTTGGATCATACAGCATGCACCTCCTGTGAAAGACAAGGTAATATCATGTGCTTTCCTCTTGAAGAGAGATTGATTTCACCTCTTAAAACTGCTTCACTCAATCCCTTATAAATTTCTACTCTTAATTATTTTTGATGAGATCAAATATAGCATAATCTTTGTGACTCAATCATAGTGTAAGCATCAATCAAAAATTATTGGAATAATTTCTTAGATGACAATATTGTTCTTGCTTCATAATTTCTATCTTGAATTCTAAACATAAAGAATTCTCTCATAGTCAACTTTGTTATTTTTCTTGTATAGTTGCTTTCTGAATCTTTATGCTAAATCTCATCTCTATAACCATCCTCCATAAAGAAATAGCAAGGGATATTGCAATGCCAAGTAAGCTGGATGTAATTCACTGATATATTTAAGAAGTCTAGTTTGAGTCTCCATTATATTGTCTCTTTCAGCACTTGAGTCTCTTATATCTCCAACAATAAGAGTAGCCACTTCTGATACAGTAGAAAGGTTATATCTCCTTCCATCAAAATCTCTTTCGTTGATTAGTCTTACTTTTGCATTTTTAAGATTTCCATCTAGAAATCTATCTTTGGCTGCTCTGAATGCTTTGGCTAAGACATTATTCCCATCAAGCATCACTCTCAAATCTTTTACAATATTAGGATCATATAAATTAGTATCCCATCCTGAACTATATATCAAAAAGAGGTGAAATACTATTAGGTAACAGTTTGTAAGTTTTTAACCGAAGCACAATTACTATATATAACCATATAAATTTTATTCAAATAAGGCACTTAAAAGTAGATAGTAAAGTTAGACATAACTGACTATATGTTATATTACATCATTTTCTGAAATCTTTTAATACATCGTTGAAAAAAATAGTTAACAAGGAAGTCATTTTTGGCAAAAATTTGAATGAAAAATGTAGCGTAAACAATAAAGCAATAAATAGCAATACTAATTAATATAAACCTGAAAGCTTTGATTCGGTTGAAGACTTCATTAGAAGTATCATGTATATATAGCTGAGCAAATTTAGAGGATGATCCTTATTTTGAAAGCAAACTTTTCATTTTGTAGCAATTTTATCCACTCATTTTGTATATATGGGGTCTACCTCCATCATTAATAGAGTTATCAATCTTGCCACCCATTGAAGTGAATGCATACATCATATTATATGATCTTATATTTTTAATAAAATTTTTGCTATTGGGATGTTTGTTATACAGAAGATCATTGAGTAAAGGAGGAGGATCTTGTGTCAATGGCAATGATACCTTTCTTTGCATACAATATAATGAGAACTTTGGCTTTCTAGTATTTTGAGTCTTTCTTACTCTCTCATCATACCACATCAAAGCTCAATCATATTCACATGGCCATATTTGATCTTTGATATTCCAATAATCTACAACAAATAAAATAAGCGATGTGATAATAAGTTTGACTTTCTAATATGGAAAGTCAGAAAGTGTAATTTTCTTTTATAAATTTTGATCATATAATACTTTCAATGTTTGACTTTCTGACATTTATATTAACCATATTCAGAAAACTCATTCATACACGAGAAAAATTAAAATTTATTTAAAAACAAATCCATATGAAAAGAGTTTGTCACATACACAAATTCAGAGATGAAACACAAAATTCAATTTAAAATTTAAATTATGAGATTAATATTGGAAAGATACATTATACCTTCAATGGTTGTATTGTCTTGGACTTCATCATGCACATCTTTAGAATCCAATCCTATAAATTAGCAAAAATAAACTTTAGATACAAATAGAATGTTATTTAAATACAAATATAACTATGTACTCCAAAAAAAAAAAGATATATAAAGCATGATTTTAGTTTGTGCTAAACTATTTAGCTATGAAAGTATACCTTCTCCATTGATTGTACTTACATTTTCAATGAAAATATCATGAGTATTGGATTATGATGAAGAATATAAAAATTGAGTAAAATATATAAAATAATTATTTAAATACTGAGAGATAAGAATACAACTTACAAGATCTATGTCCATCTCCATATCAATTGACTGAATAGAATTGTCAATCATATTTTCTTCCATTTGATGATCAGAGGTTTGAACTTGATCAAACACTTTCAGAAAAAAGAGAGTACAAAATTTTATTATTTTGAATTATACGCAATTCAGCAGGCATGTGATGTCTTTGTCTACCAGTGCTCATCTGTCCATATCCATGTTTCTTGTGACTAGTCAAATGTGCACTATTGATATGTGTAGATTTCTTGGAGAAAGATGTTAGATGATTGGTCTCAGTCATAGATGTAGTTAAATAGTTTCTCTAAGAGACTGAATTCCAACTTTGTTGTATAGTTTTTGATTGCATCTGATAATTTAATTGCATAGGATCATTTTAGAGTGTTGAGATAGGATTTTGTAACTTTCTATCCAAAACTACAATAGAAGCAGAAAAATAGAACGTATTATACATATTGAAGCAAAAAAAAAAGATAAACAGATATTTCACCATCTTTTTATATTAAATATAATTTTTTTCTTTAGGTGAAACATATCAGATAAATACAAATATTTATCATTACTATTTGATTCATCACTGATAGGCACCCTGAACCTTTCACCAACTTTTACTCTCTTAGAGGTATTTTCCAATTGGATAGAACGATAAATAGAAGTAACCAATGTACTCCTGATAGATCTTCCTAGAGGTATAATGTTCTTTGACTCATTTTTCTATTTTCTGATTACAGCCAGTAAATTGATTTAGTAGGATGATCCTCAAGTATTGAGAGAGGACTATATACCTCTTTATGTAGAACTACATTAGAAGCACAATGCTAGATAGTTATACTCATATTAAATTAAAAAAAAATAAAAAAATATCTTACATAATATGTTCTATAATTGGATTTTTTTACAAAAGTTAAATAAAATAGAAAAATATGTATATTTATAATTATCATTTAAGATGTCACTCATAGAATGATAAATAGAAGTAACTGATGAACTCCTAGTATTTCTTCATTGAGGTGTCATGCTTTGTAGAATAAAATTGAATGTTATTCTTGATGAAGGTGCAGTTCTTGATAGAGATGTATCATTGCCTAGAAAGAAAACACTAACATTAATTTTTTTATCATAAAAAAATTATATCCAAACCTATGTCTTTGTTGGAAATAAAATTAATTTATATCTTGAGAAGCATAAACCTTTCTAGCATGTTTCTCTTTGGTGAGAATGGCTCTTTTGTACTGTGAATATCTCTTTTCTTCATCATCCATTGTAGCAAAGAACTTGAAAGAAAAAAGTGCAGAGCTTGAACTAAGGAAGTTATATGGGAGCAAAGTCTAAAGTTTGAAAGAAGACAGTTTTGCATAACGACGAGAATATCAAAAATTTTTTATCATGACAAAAATAGTGTGTATATATGCAATTAATAACTACAGCTAGGAAGGCAGAAGTTGGAAGGTCGCATATGTTGAATTAATCAATAATTAATAATAATTATTATATATATCCTATAATCTATTTTACATCTTTTCTATTTTTCTCAATTTTTCAGATTTCTAGTGGTGCTTAGTGGCCTAAAATTATTATCTTACTGCCCCTATTTGATCTATATTTCAATGTCTTTCTTTTTAAAGTTGATATGCTATTTTTTGAATATTGATTGACCTGAAATGTATGTGGCATGATCAGCTGTGTACTTGAGTTGGTGGTTTGATTAGCAATTGGGGCCAGAGAAGTCTAAGCTGATAACAATCCCAGAGAAGTATTGTATTATGCTTATAAAATATTCAAATATTGAATATATTTATAAATAAGATAGCATATATAACATCATGAACTTCAGCAAAGTAAGACCTGAGGATGTTTTTGCAGGCAAATGAAGAGGTGATATCTCATTGAGTAGAAAATTTTATTTTTCTGTGCAGCTGTATCTATTTTAGATGTGATTAGCAGATGAAGAATTTTTTATTTTATTTTTTTAATTGAAGATATGAGATAACCATATAAATATAATAATTGACTAATAATAATTCACTAACAATCTAATTAACAAAGAAGATGACTAAAGATCCACATGCTGCATAATTGTAATATTTATAAACTTCTGTATTCAAATAGAAAAAGATACCATAAGAGTCATAATACCACCAATGTAAAACAAAAAAATCTAGCAAATATGGGCAGCATTCTACAATAATTCCCATCTAGCATTCATCCATGAATACATAGCCAAAATCTCTAACCAAATCAAAGTAAGAACAAAACAGAATAAGAAAGAGTCTTATAAACAAATCATAAGCCTCTTCAATCCTTCTCTAACTTGATTGCCTTCTTCATCTTGGTGCTTGACATTTGGGTTGTCAAACAATATCCTTCCAATCCATCGGCATCCAAATCTTCATTGATGAACCTCTTTGTAGGAGTAGTAGTATTCAATGAAGACATACCTCCATTATCACCCTCTTCAGAGTTAGATTCCTAGCAAATCAAAATAAAAAAAGGCTATGACAATATTTAGAGAAAAAAAAATCAAATCAAAGACATGATAGTAAAGAACAAAAGTAGGCTCACTTTCTGAGCAACAACCAAGACTTCATCATTGTCTTCTAACGTTGGGGTAAGACTACTCCCTCCAAAATCATGCTTTAAAAAAAAAAAAGATATGAGAACAACTGAGGTTATGAAGACAATCTATTATTTATTGATATCTGAAAAAAATATCAAAGTATCATGACTAGTATTGAAATAGCTCGATATAAGCTCTTCATCATGAGTCATTTTCATAGCCGCATAAACTGGTTCTGTATGATGAATGTCAGATTTATTGATGTGACTTTTGAACAAAAATGTCTTCTCAAGAAAATCATTCAACCACTTAGAAAACTCATTAATGTCACCTCCCTTTATGAAAAATAATACATCCATTTAATCAATGTCATCATCAAAGATGAATGAATTAGAAAAAGTCTATTATACTATACAGCTAGCACTTCTTCACACAATTCAGTAGCTGTTCTATTGAGGAAATATAGAGCCTCATGATTAAACAATAGAAAGCATGCATCCTTTCTAGAATCACCAACTCATAGTTAGATCTTGAAGCAGTAGTAGCTCAAACCAGCATAAGCAATATAACAATGATCATATGCATATATATGCAGAAATTAAAAAAATAAAGACTATCCATAAATTTAAATCAACTGATCTTAATAGAGTAGAATAAATAATTTTATTATATTTTTCATAGAAAAAAACCATCACCATCAGGGTAAACCCCTTTAAAATACTTTCTGCAGGTAGTGTAATACCAACCATTCTTAATCTTCAGTTTCAAAATAGTTACAACAGTGACACATATGCAGGCCTGCCACCAAAGTTTATTTTATTATCATATGCCATCCCTTAAAATAATTTTAAAATTATAAAAAAGGATCATGGTTAGAAAACAACTAACAAACCTCTTTGGTATATCTGGCCTCCTTAAGGGTTTTTTTTGAAGTGAGATGAAGAAGGTCATCAGATATGGATACATTAGACTGATCAGGTCGCTGACTCTAAGTAAGTGTAGTATCTTATCCATCATGCAGATTATTTTTTTTGAAATATTCATAGAATCTATTTGTAGTAAATAATAGATTAATTTGATAAATAATCAAGCTGAAGAAAATAAATATGCATAGTAGAAATTTAGATTAACATACTTATTTTTAAACTCTATCACCACTGATTCATCACTATTGATAAGTAGTCTAGTGGCATATAGAGAATTAGACAGCTTATGGGGTCTTGAATTTTCTATTGATTTTGTAAAAAAAAAATAAAATAAGGATACATCAAAAGCAAATGTAACGCATATACAACAGATGATGTAGACAAATCAAATCAGTATTTACCTGCATAGTCCTTGATTTTGCACCACTGGTTTATTAGGATAGCAGGTCCTTCATTCTCCTTAGCTAGATAATTACGAATTTGTTCAGCAAACTGTCCCCACAGTGTACAAATTAATTTTCTATCTCTGAAATCATTTGTGCCACAACATATTACATATTCATATATCATTCAAAAAAGGCTATAAATAAAGAGATATTAAAAAGAAATAAAATTTCATACTGCATATCTTGAAGCTCCAATATCATTCTCTTGACCATCTTTCCATCTTTATTAACATCCTCCATCTGACCATAATCACCTAGCTTACCAATGACATCTATAAATTATGAAAATATATATTACCATTAGAGGGATATATTGAAAACATCATACTGACTAAATAGTTATCATCAGCCATTCTGAAAATAATATCTTCGAAGGGGGTGAAATGAAATCCGTACCTTGAAATACTCCCAACATTGTCACATTGAGTTATAGAAGTAGAATATTAGAAGTTTATTCTAAAAGCATGAGTAGAAGTCCTGTATGAATCACTGTTCTGTACCACTCCAAATGGAGAGATAACATAAACCTTGGATTCTTTAATGAGTCATATGAACAGCTGCACAAAAGCTCTGTTAATAGTTGCATGAATTCTCCCATCCTATTCATCAAGTGATAAAAGTACACACTGGTATTAGTTATTTGATTTTTTTCATTTAAGGAATGTCACAAATGGAAAGTAAGCAACTAAAGAACATTACCATTTCATCTTCAAGCACCATTTCGATGCTACTCACCTCATAAGGCAGGTTGTAACTTAGTGTCATCCATAATCGCACCACTCTCACCCTAATCCTTCAAATCTGTCTCAGTGGTGTAATATCAGCAACCTTATCCAACCTTAGAGTATTCATTTTCACCATATAACTACAAGAAAAGAGAATTTTTATGATGAATTTATTTACGACGAAAATATTTGCATCACCAATAAAGATAGTTACAACGAAAATTATTTTCATCGCTAATAATAAAATATTTATGATAAAAATTATTTTTTATAGCAAATAGCTCCATATTTATGATAAAATTTTTTTTATCATAAATACCTATTATTTGTGATAAAAATAATCATCATAAATAATAAAATATTTATTTTAATTTTATATTTTCAAATATTCATAATAAAAATATTTTTATCATAAATAATATTAGTATTCATGATGAAAATATATTTTTCATCGTAAATACATGTTATGTACGATGAAAATCTTTATCACTAATAGTTAAAAAAAAATTTAAAAAAATTTAAAAATTATATATTATTTATGATGAAACTATTACATCGTAAATAATGAGTATTAGCGATAAAAACTAAACTTCCATCGTAAATATCAAATTATTTATGATGAATAATTTTCATCATAAATATTTAAAAGAAAATATAAAATATAAAATTTAAAAATTATAAATTATTTATGATGAAGATATTACATCATAAATATTTGAATATTTATGATGAAATTTTTTTTTTATCGTAAATACTAAATTATTTATGATGAAAATATTTCATCGCTAATACATGAAAAAAATTGAAACATATTCAAAATTCAAAAACTGCACATTATTAGCGACTAAAATATTATGTCATAAAAACTTGATTATTTGCAATGCAAATATATTTTTCTTCATTAATAAACTAATAGTTACGATAAAAATTTTTATCATTAATATTTTAAAAAAAAATTTAAAAATTATAGATTATTTACAATGAAGATATTACATCACAAATACTTGAGTATTTATGATGAAAAAAAATTTTTCATCATAAATATTAAATTATTTATGATAAAAATATTTTATCCCTAATACATAAAAAAATTGATATATATTAAAAATTTAAAAACTACAGATTATTAGCGACTAAAATATTTTTATCGCTAATATTTAAAAAAATAAAAAATTTTAAAAATTTAAAAATTATAAATTATTTACAACGAAAATATTACGTCACAAATACTTGAGTTTTGATGATGAAAAATAATTTTTCATCATAAATAGCTGAATATTTATGATAAAATTTTTCATCGCTAATAGATAAAAAATATTGAAAAATTTTAAAAATTTATAGATTATTAGTGATGAAAATATTACATCATAAATATTTGAGTATTTATGATAAAAATCTATTTTTTATCATAAATAATCTACTATTTATGATAAAAAAATTTTATCGCTAATATTTGAAAAAAAATTTTAAAAATTTAAAAATTATAGATTATTTATGATAAAAATATTATATCATAAATACCTAATTATTTATGATAGAAAGTAGCTTTTTGTCATAAATACCTAATTATTTACGATAAAAATTTTTCATTGCTAATAGATAAAAAATTAAAAAATTTTAAAAATTTAAAAACTATAGATTATTAGTGATAAAATTTTTTTTCTATCATAAATAGTTAATTATTTATGATAAAAATATTTTTATTATTAATATTTTAAAAAAATAAAAATTATAAAAATTATAGATATTTATGATAAAAATATTACATCGTAAATAACTTAGTATTTATGATGAAAATATATTTTTCATCATAAATAGTCTATTATTTACGATGAAAAAAAATTAAAAGTTGATCATTATTTGCGACAATACTTTTCATCTCTAAGTTTCTCTGAATCTATCTCATTGCTCAATTTTACATAGGTTGTTGGTTCTATGGACTAACCAAAGGTCACAAAGTATAAAAGTCTTATATCTACCCAAGAATATAGAAAGAAGATGATATTGATCTTTATACGTTAAAATATGATCCACAAAAAGATTATTCATATGGTACTTGATCTTTATAAAAAATAAAATTTTATCAACTTCTAATTGTATAAAGAATAAAATTTTATCAACTATTCAATGGACTAAATTGTATTATATACTTCTAAACTGTATGCGGAAGACCTTTGCTGAGTCCTTCAGTATTATTTTTCAAGAGTGCATTCATGATCTTAATTGGTATGCGATGATTGTTTGTCGCAGATACTCTCGAACTAGCTGAACTCTTATTATTGCTATCCAGTTCAAGATTTATCTTAAGATTGACATACTCTTGAGCAGGTATTATCCTTTCTACTATACTCCTTTTGCATTGGATCTCAAGGGACTTAACTGTTCGTAGATTAAATTTGAGTTCGAATATCCATTCAAACCTTTCGATCAACTCATGACAGTGTTGCCATCAAAAAAGTAAATCTAATTACTTAGATTTTTTAATTATAAATTATATTTGATTGTTAGTTAACATCTATAATGTATCAATAGAAAAATACTTCTCATCCGATGGTATATGATTACGTAATTTTTTTGCGTACGTAATTTTTTATGTACGTAATTTTTTTAAAAAAAATTATAAATTAATTATTTATATAAATTTTTTATTAATATTTTATTTTTTATTATAAATATTTTTTTAATATCATTTTTTATTGTTAAATTTTTTGGATAAAAAATTTTCTTAGTGAGAAAAATTTTAAATTAAATTTTTATGAAATTATTATTGAATTTTTTTTTTGCAAAAATTATTTTTGACGAAAACTATATTTACATTGCTAATAAGATTATTAACGACTAAAATTTAGTTTTCACCATAAATAATTTTTTTTATAAAATTTTTTAAGATGAAAAATTTTTTAGTGGAAAATTTTTTTTGGTAGAATTATTGATGATGAAATTTTAGTTTTTGTTGCTAATAAGATTATTGATGATGAATCTTTTTCATCATAAATAATTTTTTTATTTTTAATCAAATTATTAGCAATGAAAATTATTTTTCATTGCTAATAAGATAATCGATGATGAAATATTTTATTTTCATCACAAATAATTTTTAAAAAAATGGAGATAATTTTTTTTACAAAAATTATTGGCGATGAAAATTATTTTTTTATCACCAATAACCTAATTAACGACGCAAAGCTTTTCATCGTAAATAATTTTTTTTTGGTGGGAAAATTTTTTTAAGGAGAAAATGGGATAATTTTTTTTGGTAGAAATTATTAGCGATAAAAATTATTTTCCATTGTTAATAGTCCTATTAATGATGACATATTATTTTTCATCATAAATTATTTTTTTGGTGTAAAATTTTTTTTATCGAAGAATTTTTTTCTGAATTATTAGCGATAAAAATTGATTATTAGCGATGAAAATTTACGTAGCTAATAGTTCACGTCCCATCAAGTCCCATCGCGAAACCCATTTTCTTCCCCTCCCCCTCGTTTCGTGCGAAACCTGTCCCCCCCTCCCCCTCTCTACTCTCCCCCCTCTCCCCACCGCCGTGTCCCACCGCCACGTCCACCATCGTTCGCATCCATCCATCGTCCGTCGCCATTGTCCGTCGCCGTCCGTCACCGAAGGTAAGGATTTTTTTTTTGATGTTTTCTTGGGCCACTGGGGGGCCGACGGGGATGGGGCCGGGCCGGGTCGGGCCAACGACGATTGTGATCGGGCCGACAATAAAGATTTTTTTTTTGTGTTTTCTCGAGCCATTGAGGGGCCGGCAGGGATGGGGCCGGGCCGGGTCGGGCCGACGACGACTATGATCGAGCCTGCGAGGATGGGGTCTGGGGCCGGGGAGGGTGTCGGCGGTGGGGGGGAGAAAGGGAAGAGAGAAAGGAGGGGGAAAAAGAAGAAAAGAAAAGAAAAGAAAGGAAAAAAAGAAAGAAAAAAAGGAGAAAAAAGAAAAAAGAAAAAAAAGAAAAAGAGAAGATCGAGCCAGAGAGGGGGCGGCTGGCGGCGACGGAGATAGGACCGGGAAGGGTGTCGGCCGGCGGAGATGGGGTCGGGGAGAGGGTGATCGGGGGAGATCAGGCCGGGGAGGGTGTCGGCCGGTGGAGACATGGCCGGGGAGGGGGCAGCCGGTGATTGAGGGAGACGAGGTCGGAGAGGGGGCCTGTCAGCGGCCAAAGGAGACAAGATGGGGACAGGGCCGCTGGCGGTCGGGAGAGACAGGGTCGGGAAGGGTATTGGCCAGTAGAGACAGAGACGGGGCCGGGGAGGGGGTGACCGGGGGAGATGGGGCCGGAGAGGGTGTCGGCCGGTGGAGACGGGGCCGGGAAGGGAGCGACCGGGGGAGATGGGGTCGGGAGGGTGTCAACCGACAGAGACGGGGTCAGAAAAATTATTTGATTAATTATATTTGTTGCATAAATTTTTTAGTGTTACTGCTAAAATTATTTAATTATTTGATTAAATTTTTTTCACTAATACAACGCACATTGCTGTTACTTATTACAATTTAATTATTTTATGTGCTGTTTTACATATTTTTATTTATTATAATTAAATATAAAAAAATATTTTTATTTTAGAGAAAACTCTATTAAAATTTTTGATAAAAAAAAATCAATACAGAATTATTCTTTTTTGATAAATTAAAAATATATCTTCGAATGCATGTTTAGAGATGGTAGTTAAATTATATTAAGACGTAGATTTTCGTTCAAGAGTCGATCTTCATCGAGATCGACTCTTGGATATCCCATATTCAGGCTTTTTGAAAAAGTAATAATCTTATTGTTGTTAATAGTTGATATTTTATTTTATTTTATGATATTTAGTAGTTATCTGTCCATTATTTTTTGCGTATATGGTGGATAGGGTGCGTAGGCACCATTTCACATCATATACTTGAAGAATCATGAAGAGATGCTGTCAAAATTTTTATAAAAATAAAATAAAATATTCACTAATAATAATAATAAGATTATTACTTTTCTGAAAGGGATAGGGTCACACCTATTAGTAATGATTTGAAATGGATAGGATGATGTATTTTTACTTCATTAACTTGATGGAAGAATATTTTCTGTGCTACTGCTCAGTCTGTATTTTTTAATATGTATTATTTTGTATAAAGTGATCTGTGTCTAGATCCGAATCGAGATTTTGGTCGAAATTCGGATCGTTATTCAGTCTGAAATTTGAATCAGGATCCAGAATACCACTGAATTTTTTTTGGTTGTTAATGTTTTGTGTTTGTTGTTAGATGGATATCAATAAAAATTGGATGAATGTTAAAGGTATTTTTTTACCTGAATATCGAAAAGGAGTTTGAGATTTTATTGAGTTTGCACGGTATAAGGCTGATAGTGCTAGTCGGATAAAGTGCCCATGCAAGAGATGTGTCAATATAATATATCGTCACATAATAGTTGTTGAGGAACATCTGCTACATTATGGTATGGATAAGAAGTATACTTGTTGGATATGGCATGGAGAGGGTGATCTGAATGAAGTGGTGCGCGATGATGACAATACTGAAGATGATAGTAATGCTGCTGGATCTGTCGAATATAGTGGTATAAAAAAATTATTAGATGATTTACATTAGGGTGCTTGTTTAAATATACACATGAGTACTACTGCATCTGAAAGTAATTCTGATCATGAACATAATATCTGACTTGAGGTAGAAGGGACTTCTGAATAGTTTACAAAACTTGTAAAGGATGCACGAGAGCCACTCTATCTAAATTGTACAAAATTTTTCAAGTTAGAGTTTTTGATAAAATTACTTTATATTAAAATCATGAATCGATGGAGTCAGAAGTTATTTGATCAAATTTTGATATTGATTAAAGCAGCTCTTCCTGATAGAGATAGACTTTCGAAATCATATTCTGAAGCAAAAATATACATGCAGAAATTGAGACTTGGCTATATTTCTATACATACCTGCAAAAATGACTGTATATTATTTTATAAGGATAACGAACAGGCAACTGAATGTCCGAACTACAGTGAGCCTAGATACAAAATCGATAATAGGAAAGCAAAGAAGATACCTCAAAAGATTTTGAGATATTTTTTATTGATTCCAAAACTTCAAAGGTTGTAAATGTCCACAAAGACAGCTGAAGAAATGAAATGACATTATGAGTAGTAAATTTCGAAGGAGAACATACTTAGCCACCCGACTGACTCTTTAGTATGGAACGGCTTCGATGTAAAGCATCTGCACTTTGTGAGTGACCCACGCAATATCCGGCTTGATCTAGCGACAGATAGATTTAATCTCTTTGACAATCTAAGTACCTCTTACAGCATGTGGCCTGTGATGCTAGTTGTATATAATGTGTTACCTTGAAAGTGCATGAAAGAATCATTTATTTTTATGTTACTATTGATTTTGGATATGAAAGTATCAGGTAATGAAATTGATGTATATCTACAATCTTTAATCGATGATCTGAAGGAGCTATAGAAAAATAAGGTACAGATATGTGATTCTATAAGTCGAAGTAATTTCAAGTTACATGCTTCGATTCTATGGATCATAAATAATTTTTCTGCATATGAAAACTTATCTGGATGGAGCACCAAAGGATATCTTGTATGTCCAATATGCAATAGGGATGCATCCTCCTTACATTTAAAGCATAGACAAAAAATATATTTCATAGATCATCGACGGTTTCTCCCTAGTAATCATTCTTGGAGGATCTGTTATAATCAATATTTTGATAGTAAGTCCAACCGACGTCTACCACCTAAGAAGTTAAGCGGAGTAAAAACTTTAGAACAACTTGAAGTCATTGAAAACGTCTAATTTAAAAAAATATTAGGTACTCACAAGTGGAAGCGTACTAAAGCTGAGCTGAATTGGATGAAGCGAAGTATCTTTTTCGAACTACTGTATTAGAAACAGCTACTACTTTGTCATAATCTGGATGTAATGCATATTGAAAAAAATATTTATGATAATATCATCGGTACTGTATTGAACATCTCAGAAAAAATATTAGATGGTATAAAAACTCATCTTGATTTACAGGAAATGAGAATTCGATCGAAATTATATTTAGTTCATCAAGGTGAAAGATTTTTTATGCCATCTGCATGTTATTCGCTGTTTGGTAAGAAAAAGAAGAATTTTTATGGATGGTTCAAAATCGTAAAGTTTTCTGATGCATACGCTTCTAACGTATCACGGTGTGTTGGGAACAACGATGGTAATATCTCTGGTATGAAAAGTCATGACTCTCATGTGATGATGTAACATTTGCTTTCTGTGGTCATGCGTAGCTATTTGGGTGGTGATATTCAAACTACGTTGATTGAGTTGGGAGTGTTCTTTCGAGAACTGTGTTGTCGAAAATTAAAGATTAACTTATTTGAGAGATCTGAGAAGAATATCATACTCATTCTTTATAAATTAGAAAAAAAAAATTTCACCATCATTTTTTGATGTTATGGTGCATCTGGCTGTTCATCTTCCAAAAAAAACTTTTTTGATCGGACCGATATATTATCGATGGATGTATCCTATTGAAAGATAAAAAAATTATACGTACTTTAGCATATCAATTATAAGATATAAATATATTTTTAAAATTTAAATTTATTTTTATTTACAGATTTTTGTGTATCTTAAAAAAGTATATGCGCAATAAAGCAAGGCCTGAAGGGTATAAGCGGAAACATATGTAGCTACGGAGTGTGTCACATTATGCTCGATGTATCTTGACGATATTGAAACAAGATTCAATCGTATAGATCGTAATGCAGATCATGAATGGAGTGACAATGAACCGACGTTGTCTATATTTAAACAAACGGTTCGACCTATTGGTGCAAGGAGATATGAATTTATGGACGTGAACGAACTATCCAAAGCACACTTTTACATTCTAAATGATTGTGAAGAAATTGAAGATTTCATTGAGTAAGTACCATCTTAATATACTATTTAATATTTTAAATAAATTTTTTATATCGATATAAAATTAAAAATCATAACTTGTTGCAGTGAGCACAAGAGTATACTATGTAGAGAGAATAATACGAATGCTGATGATGGACATAAGAGAAAATTTACAAAATGATTTGATGATCTTATAAGTTGCATCAAAGATATGTTATTTATTTAATTATAAATAATATTATTTGAACCAATATAATTTTTTATGTTATGATGTAGATGAAACATAAGTATTTCAATAAAGAAGTGGATGTGATCGATGAGTTGTACGATTTAGCATGTGATCCCGATCGAAAGATTAATCACTACGCATCCTATATCATTGGAGAAATGAGATTTCACACAAGGGAGCTGGAGATGCAATGATGAATCCAGAATAGTAGGATTGCAATAATAGGATATGAAGGAGAAGAAGAGATTGAATATTATGGTGTACTGGTAGATATCATAGAACTGAAATATGGATCCAGTAATTCTGTATTCTTATTTCAGTGTGAATGGTGGGATATTAGTAATAAGAAGATCGATATTCATATCGATTCACATTTTATCAGTGTAAATTTTGTACGAATATGGTACCAGAATGAGCCATATATATTAGCAACTCAAGTGAAATAAGTAATATATTTAAAGGATCTAAAGTATCGAGATAATTGGCATGTTGTACAAAAAATAATATCTAGAGGTATATATGACATACCAACCCAAGTAGAGATGGATGAAAATTTGAATTTACAAGAAGAGGAAGCTTTTCAGCAAGAAGAATAAATATTAGTCGAGCTTTTTATTGATGAAGAACCGGTAACGACACCTTTGAATAGGGCTGATCTGCCGTCTAACGAAGTTGAAGTTGATCATGTATTTAATCTTGATGAGTCGGAGGGCGATATTAATTGATAAATGACGATGAGATAGAAAACGACACATATATCGATTATTGTGATTTGGAGGAGGATCTACACATCGAGAAGATATGAATATTGATGAGTAGATCTATATTCTTTGTTCAATCTTCTCTTACAATAATGGTATGCGATATAATTATATTCATTAGAATATAATTTATTTATTATTATTATTATTTGATATTATATTCATTTATATGTCAATTATTGCAGATATGGCACCAGGAGACAGACGACGACGTTCGCGTTCACAGTCTACCCCAGAGGTTGAGGCACCTTCACCGATCTCCGTTGCCGCACCGGCTCTATTATCAGAGGGTCCTACACTGGCAGGTCCCAGTAAGGTAGGTCCCAATGAGGCGGGTCCGAGTGGTATTATTATACCTTTTATATAATAAAATTTGATTCTTTTATTTAGATAGCTATCATACTAATGATTTATTTATTATTGTTTCAGGCCAGTCTTTATCTGTAGTGAGACAAGGGCGAGGTCCATCAAAGAATCTCACTCTAGAGCATTGGAGATGCGAGTACCCGAGACAGCATCTCCATATCGAGATACCAATCGACTATACCAGGCCCATTAGGGGATGGTGCGAGCTGTGGCAGACTGAGCTGGGCATCATATGCTGCAGCTCTTCGATTGATGTCACATTCTACTAGCTCAGAGAGAGATTTTGTACATCCACTTATAGATAAAATAAATTATATTATGAATATTTAATTTGCATAGTATTCTTCTAATATTTATTATTGGCAGGGTGTATTCAACATCAATGATTTTGAGGAGGATCGTGTGAGGCAAGCCGTGGACACTCATTTATCGTTGCGTTTCAAGGATTATTGCCATCACATGTATCAGCATTGGTATCATGTGGTGCAAGATCATGGGGAGGAGACAGCGTGGCAACAGCCCTATGACAGCATCGCTATGGATGACTGGACTGTCATATGTCAGCATTACGAGGATCCGACATATCAGGTTACACATCCAATTTTTTTTTTTTAAATTTAATGATTGAATCATTTATTTTTAAATTAAATTTGTTATCTACTAATTTGATTGATAAATGTATAGAGAAGATGTGCCCAGAATGCTGCGAATCAGACGAAACAGATTGTACCGCATTATGAGGGTTCAAGATCGTTCGCTCATCACATGAAGCACGTCGTAGGTAATTTTTAATTTTTAATTAATATATAATTCTTTAGTTATTTAAAAAAATTAATTAATTCTCAAATTGCAGAAAGATGCTGAGAGTGGCGAGCTTTCTAGTAAAATCGATATCTACCAGCAGATCCACCAGCGACGGTCAGGGGAGTGGACGACGGAGAGCCAGGAGTTCTTTGTAAGTTTTTTCAATTATTTTTTCATTCGTAGTCTGATTTTTATTATAAAATTAAAATAGCTATAACTTTAATTTTCAAGATCGTATGACAGACATGAGATCTCAGCCTATCCTTGAGGGTTCGATCGCACCTACAGATGATGAGATTTGTGATCAGGTGCTTGGTATGAGATCCTGTTATGTTAGGAGTCTAGGGTATGGGATCACTACTCCCTCATTCTCATGCTCATCTAGGGCTGACATCCAGTCTGCGTGCGAGGCTCGACTGACGGAGGTGCAGAGGTAGGCTGTCGAGGATCGATAACATACTATCGTGGATCGACAGCAGGCTGAGCAGCGAGCTCAGAAGTTCGCTGCATGCGTCGACAAGTATCAGCAGCTCCAAATCCAGATGATGGAGTGGATGACACAGATGGAGTCGACGATACAGCTAATGAGGCAGTAGTAGGTCGGTCTGAGCTCTTTCGAGCGCTCTCCTTCTTCAGCTCGTTCTCCAAATACCGACACTTGACGACTTCTTCATATACTTTTTTATTTTTATTTTAAATTTTTTATAATTTTAATTTAATATAATAAAATAATAAAATTTATTTATCTATTTATTGTATAAATTTTTTATTTTTATTTTTTTTAATTTATAAAAAATATTAAAGATATAAATTAAAAATATATATTCATAAATTATTTTTTTAAAAAAATATGTTTAAATTATTAGCAATAAAATTATTCTCGATGAAATATTGATCGTCAAAAATATTTTAGTATGATAATTTAATTTTTTTAATAAATATAAAATTATTAAAATTTTATATATTATTAATAGCGATGAAAAATTTTCATCATAAATAATTATTAGTGATGAAAATTTTTATTGAAAATTATCATATTTATGATGTAAGTTTTTCATCACCAATATTATTTAAATTTAATTTTTAAAAAATTTATTATTAAACTAATAGTGATGAAAAATTTTCATTGCAAAAAAGTTATTTGTGATGCAAATTTTTTATCGCTAAAAATTTTTAAATATTTTATTTTAAAAAAAATTAATTAAATTAATAGTGATGAAAAATTTTTCATCGCTATTAATTTTTATTTATTAACAATGTTATAATTCACCGTAAATATTTTTTTTGTACGATTAAAATTTTTCATCGAAAATTTTTAATGATGAAAATTATTCATTGTAAATAAATATTATTAGCGATGAAATATTTTTTTATCATAAAATATTATCAATGATGTGATTATTTATGATGAAAAATTGGCAAGAAAAATTTTTATCATGAATAACTATTAATGATGAAAATAGATTATTAATAATAAAATATTTTAATCATTAATAACTTATTTTATTATTGTGATAAGATATCTATAAATACTGAATGAATATATATGTTATACCTCAAAACTAAACAAACAAATTTACGTAACAGAAAAGATACAACAGAATACGTACTCGAATTGATTTGCCAAACAAAGCTTACTGCCTTGGAGTTGGATGGGATGCAGTGGCGTGTTTTAATAGCACAGCAACACAACTTATACTTTTCAAAATTTAAACTCAACTAAATTTTTCATAAGCATTAAATGGCATAAACACTAACAGTTATTGGCCAGAACACTTAATATTCATCAAAAAATATGCAGATCAGAAGGGCATCATGCACATTAATTAGATTAGTTGGCAGCAGGAAGAGTCACTAATGCTGCATATATGCCTTATATTTTCTAGGAGCATAATGAATAACGTAGGCTGGGTTGGGGATCTTATTAATGCTAAATTAATTAGTTAGTCAATAAAGGTTAATTAGTGTCAACCATCTGCAATGTAAAAAGAATGATGCAAGTTTGGGCAGAAAAAAATGTTAGGATTAGCTGACACGGAGATGGAGAGAGTAGTGTTGAGCTGCGATTTTCTGCAAAGTACATATTTTCAGAATTAGAGAGAGAAATAAGATTTGAAAAATAATATTTTCAAAGGCTGAATTAATTAGTTAGTCAATAAAGATTAAATAGTGTCAGCCATCTATAATAATGCAAAAAGAATGATGCAAGTTTGGGTGGGAAAAAATATTAGAATTAGCTGACACTTGGCAGCTTCTCATCTAGGTTTTATTACTTTTAGTATATATTTAATAGAAGAGTCATCCATCGTGCATCAAGGTGCTGTCCCCTTACGTGCAATGCTCTAATTAAACCATGAAAATATATATTGAGTTAATTTAAAAAAATATATATTTGGTTGGAGAAAACTAAGCTCTAAAATAAAAATGAGAATAAGTAACTCTCATTTTAACTATTTTGTTGGAAAAGATTCCATTGCTATTTCAATTCTAGAGAAAAACTGATGTTGTGGCCTATCTCTAGTAAGGTAGTCGGTCGGGGAGCTAAGTCGTAGCATCTGAGCACCGAACATCAGAAAATCGAAGGAGGATGTCTGCTCATCGGAGAAAGGGCATACTAGAGAGGGTCGAAAATAAGAGTGAGAGCTTACAATCTATTGAATTGAAAATTGGACGGAAGTCGGATCAACTGGAGCCAGACGGAAAGATCAATCGGTGGTGTCTGAAAGCGACGACAAGGCCTGCAAAATAAGTCTTGATCAAAGATTGCTCCGGTGAGGATCCTCCGATACTTAAGTCAATTTTTAGCTCCACAGATAAAGGAGCGAGAGAGGCAAAGTTTTTGGTTTATGTATTTGCCTGCATACTTGGAGAGTCTCTTCTTACATCTATTTATAGAGGGATTAAGGTCAAGAGGGAGAAAGGAAACCCATTCTCAATTTCTTAGCTATACTGATCAGTATAGGTCATCTCTCTGACTCTGACAATGACTGTGCCTTTTGTTCGGTGCACAGGTGGCCGTAGCGGTGGGCCTTACCATGCATGCGGTATAATTAATGACTTTGTGGTGTCCCATCACAGTATGCAGTAGACCGCTCAGGGTATGGCTCCTGGATGACATGACTTGATGTGACTCGATGGGATTGCATAGCGGCCACACTCAACCATCGGTTGCTTGATCGATGTCGATAATCAGATTAGCTAAATGAGCCCGTCGAGTGGTGCCACCCAGTCGTCGATCCAAATCGCCCACCAATCAGAGTAAGATGAAAGAGATCAGAAGCAAACTAGATGAGTGTTCCACTTACTAGCAGTTTCGGACAATCGATTAGCAGATAATATTGGAGAGGTAGGTCGGTCATGGGCTGATGTAGCTTTGAACTCAGAAAATAATAATTTACTGCTACATGTCCAGGTGATGATGAGGTAGGCCTTATGATGAGGTTGGACTCATGATGAAATTAGCTTTATGATGACCTCTACGGTCGAGCTTCATAGGTAACTTCATATCGGTATTCTTATAAATCCGAGAACTCTCCTGAGGATATTAACCGAGGTGCCAAGCGACGAGGATCTACCCTAACACTTATCCCCCAACTCATGAGTCCGATTATGTAGCCTTGATTAGACAAAAGAGGCTAATCGATGTGTGGATCCGAGTTGCTCTTCTTGACGATCTTCATCTCCAGAAGCCATATGTAGCCGTCCTATTGTTTCAGAGAGCGAGTCATCATTTTGTAGGGCATCTCATCAAATTTGAAGCATGATTGTTGAACTGGAGCATAGTTGTATCTCCATTTTATTTTAGATCAATTGATCCTTGGTCATCAGAGACAAGCCGACTAACTACATTTTTTTTTGCCTCGATCTTACGTGCGAACCATAGCTTATACTCCAATAGCCCTTGGGTCGTAGCTGGCACACTTGCGGTTGCCAAATCTTATGGCTCCCTTAATCGGATATCAATGGAATAATATTTCATTTTGTCTGGATCTTGCATGTGAACTGTAGCTTATACTCCAACAGTCCTTGAGTCGTAGCTGGCACGCTTACGGTTGCCAGATCTTATGGCTCTGTTAATCAGGTATAAATTGAATAATATTTCATCGGGTACTAGCCGATGAGGTAATAGTTTGGTCGGGTGTCAAACGATCAAGTTGCTCGATAAATTTTCGAGCATTCGAACTATTCGACACAGAATTGTAGAAAAAAAACTTTTTATTTATAAGATATTCTTACTGATAGTACATCAGTAGATTCTTGGCATTCCAAGTCCGAAGAATTTTTGTGCTGTCCAAATTTTTAATTTTGTATGTCCTTGATCGTAGAACTGTCAAGATTTTATAGAGGCCCTCCTAATTTAGAGATAACTTTTCTTGCTTGATCAGTTTGGAGATTTCAGCTCTTCTAAGGATTAGGTCTCCCACTTGAAAGATCTTGGGCTTGACTTGAAAGTTATAGTATGGAGCTATCCTTTGCTGATAGAAAGCCATCCTTAGTTGAGCTCATCTTTAGATTTCGTCAAGCAAGTCTAGATCAATTCGTGGCTTATACGAATTGGTCAGTTTGTCGTAATGCTCCATCCGAGTCGAAGGTAGGTCGATTTCAATCGGGATCATAGCTTTTGTCCCGAACGTCAATTGAAAAGGAGTCTCTCCAATTAGGATCCGAATAGTTGTTCGGTAAGACCATAGGATACTGGAGAGTTCAACGGCCAAACCTCCTTTGGCTTGACCAATTCTTATTTTTAGGCCTTGTAGAATTGCCTTATTGGTCACCTCGGCTTCTTCATTAGATTACGAATGCACGACCGTGGTGAGTTTGTAGATAATATGGTACTTTGTCCAGAACTCTTCAAACTTGGTGTTGTTGAATTATCGATCGTTGTCAGTGATGATCACTTAAAGTAGACTAAATTGATAAATAATAAATTTTCATAGGAAGTTGGTAGTCTTTTTTTCGTTATTTGTGCCAGCGATTCAGCCTCCACCTACTTGGTGAAGTAGTCAATGGCTACAATGATGAACCTTCTTTATCCACTGGCAAACAAAAAAGGACTGAGAATGTCAACTCCCTACTAATCAAATGGACATGGTGCCAAGATGGTTGTGAGATGACTTGACGGAAGTCTCTGAATATTGACGAACCTTTAACACTGATCGTACTTCTACACTAAGTCCGCAGCATCTTTCTGCATGGTCGGTCAGTAATATTCATATCGAAAGATTTTGTAGGATAGTGACTTGCCCTCCAAGTGGTTGTCATAAATATCCTCATGCACCACTCGAAGAGCATAGTCGGCTTCGAAAGGTCAAAGACACTTAAGCAGAAGCAAAGATAACGACCTTTCGTAGAGCTGGTCATCGATGATCACGTATTGAGCTGCCAATCTCTTCATTTAGCATACTTTAGTAGGATCAATCGGCAAGGTTCTGTTAGTCAAAAATTCAATGAATGGATCGATCCAACTTAGTTCGTGATCGACCTAAATCTGGTGAACTTTCTCTTTAGAGTCGATACTTGGATTCTCAAATTGCTCGATAAAGATTTTTCCCAACTCACCACAGCCAAAGGTGATGAGTCAAGACAAGGAATCAGCTCGGGCATGCTTCAAGTGGGAGATGTAAAAGATCTCAAAATAATTGAAGTTTGTTTGCAGAGATTTGAGCTTCTGTAGATATCTAGAAAGAATTGGATCTCGGGCCTCATATTCTCCTCAAGATTATCCGACGACCAGTTGCGAATCGGTGAACACCTTTAGTTATTTTATATCGAGATATTTAGTGATCTTCAATCTAAGTATCAGAGCTTCATACTCAGCTTGATTGTTTGAAGCTTTGAAGTCAAACCAAAAAGCATATTCTATCACCATCCCATCGACGTTGGTTAAAATGAGACCCGTGCCATAATCTTGGGTGTTTGAAGCTCCATCCACATGTAGAATCTATGTAGGCTCTGAAGTCTCTCCTTGAGATCAACCCTCGACTTAGCTATCGTCAGTTGGAGTGTACTCGACAATAAAGTCGGCGAGTATCTGAGCCTTCATCAAAGATTGAGGAACGTAAGAGAGATCAAACTCATTGAGTTCGACCGTCTATTTGGCCATTCTCTCTGAAGTGTCTGGTCATTGAAATAGAGTTCTCAGGAGGAGATCGGTCAGAATTTTCATCGAGTGAGCCTGGAAGTAAGGTCGCAGTCACCGAATAGTCGTGATAATTACGAAGATGACCTTTTCGATCCGAGAATATCTGACTTAGGCTCCATGCAATATTCGATTTATGTAGTAGATCGATTTTTGTACCTTATATTTTTTTTGAACCAACACCGAGCTGATAACTTCAAGAGTCATAGCCAGATACATGAATAATGTGTCATCAATGTTTAGCTTTGTCAAAAGTGGAGAAGAGTTTAAGTACTGCTTCAGATCGTCAAAAGCCTTCTAGCACTCTTCCATTTAAGTGAAGTCTTTCGTCTACCTAAAAATTTTGAAGAAGGGAAGGGATCGTTCTATGGATTTGGAGATGAATCGGCTTAAGGACGTAATACGTCCTGCCAATTTTTGAATATCCTATCGAGAAGTTGGGAGCTTCATATCGAGAACAGCCTTGATCTTGTCGGGGTTGGCCTCGATGCCTCACCTTGTCACCTTGAAACTGAGAAACTTTTCCGACGTGATGCTGAAGGCACACTTAGTCGAATTTAGTTTTATTTGATATCTCCTTAAAGCATCAAAAGCTTTCGCCAAGTCGTCGATATGGAGAGTAGCCTTTTTGCTCTTCATGAGTATGTCATCGACGTATACCTCTATATTGCGATCGATCTGATTTTAAAAATTTTGTTGACTAACCTCTGATATATTACTCCTACATTTTTGAGACTGAAAGATATGACTTTATTACAGTACAAGCCTTTATCAGTGATAAACGTCATCTTCTCCTCATCCTTGAATACTATCCAAATCTAATTGTAGCAGAAGAAGGCATCCATAAAGTTGAGCAGCTGGTGGTCTGATGTAGCATCGGCTAATTGATCAATCCAGGAGAGTGAAAAACTTTTCTTAGGATAAGTTTTATTCAGATCGGTATAGTCGATGCATATCCGTCATTTGCCATTTGCCTTCTTGACCATCACAACGTTCGCAAACTAATCTAGATAGGTCATCTCACGAATAAAGTCGACTGCCAGCAATTTATCAACTTCTTCATTGATGATCTTCTGTTGCTCGAGAGCGAAATCTTCATTGATGATCTTCTGTTGCTCGAGAGCGAAACTTCTTTTTCTTTATCTCACCAGCTTATACTCAGCATCAACATTTAGTCGATAGATAATTACATCAGATGAGATGCCTGGCATGTCTGAAGCAGACCAGGCAAAGATATCTACATTCTTCCTCAAAAAGTTCATCAACTTCTCCCGCAGCTCGTCGCTTAGTGAAGATCCAATTTGGATGGTTCTGATCGAGTCTTCACCATTGAGGGTCACTAAGATGAGTCACTCTGTGGGTTCTCCCCGACCTTCTTCTTCTCTTTGATCCAATCTGTCGCCGATGGGAAGAGCTTCAGTTAGCTTTTTTCTTTTGATTATAGTTAAGTATCATTTTCGGATCACTTGTGGATCTCCCCTCATTTCACCGAATCCCTTCCTCATCAAAAAATGCACGAGCAAGTGGTATGTTGAGACAATTGCTTGGAACACATTTAATCTAGGTCATCCCAAGATAACATTATAGGTGGAAGGAACCCAAACTGCGAGAAAATTTAGTTGCACGATCGATTGCCGAGGTGGTTGTCCGATAGTAACAGAAAGTTCTATCTCTCCTTCTACTTTGATCAAGTCGTCAGTGAATCTGATTAGAGGAACGTTGATCGATTTTAGTAAGTCGGTAGAAAGTTGCATTCAGAAGAAATAATTATAGAAAATCATGTCAGCTGAGCTTCACTTATCAATAAGACATCGTTTTACATCACAGTTAACTATTATCATGGATACAACAACAGCATCGTTATGAGAAGTTTGGACTCTTCGTAGATCTTCCTCAAAGAAGACGATGTCGTCATTTACCCACTGATGTTTGGAGGAGCTTTTTGAGTCGTCTACCCTCCAAAGTCTCAGTCCTATTGAGATCACGTTGATCACATCCGCCATAGGTTGAGCATGAGTTTCTTCGTCGGGGTGCAGCTATGGTAAAGGATCATCAGGCAGCTGTCCAGGTCGGTCCCATATGTACTTTTTGAGATATCTTCACCTTATCAGGTCCTCTATCTTGTTTTTCAACTCGATGCACTTTTCGATATTATGATCGTGATCATAATGGAACCAACAGTAGCACTTCCAATTGCAAGATGTTGCCTTTGACTTCATCGACTGGGGTCGTTGAAGGTTGTCCTCCCCCTCTATCTTCATAAAAATCTATGCACGAGGAGTGGTTAGAGGGATGTAAGAATCATACTTAAAGCCGAAGTTTTTAGGCTTCGAACTTAGTCGGAAAGGTGGAGCCTCTCTCTCAGTGCGGACTCGACTGGATCCTACAAAGGTTCCTTCTTTTTTGATCTTTTTCTTTTGACCTTCACTCTCAAATTGGTGTCGATCAATCACACCCTCCTCAGTGTGAATATATTTCTGCGCGTGCTCAAGGAGCTTGGTATATGTCTAGGGAAGCATCTTGTCTAGAGAGTAAGTGAGCCTAGAGCTCCACAGTTTCCAGCCGCTTCATGGCCACGATGGCCGTCGTTTCATTGAGGTTTCGGACCTCTAAGGTGGCAGCATTAAAATGTGCCATAAAGTCTCGAAGAGATTCTCCATTTTGCTGTCTGATGGAGAAAAGACTATCGAACATCCATGGCATCCTCTGATTGATGCCGAAGTACACCATGAAGAGTTGTTCAAATTGCTCGAATGAATGGATACTTTCTGGTTGAAGTTTGGAGTATCATATTCGGGCAGTTTTTTGAAAAGTGATCGAAAAGGCGATGCAGAGGAGGGCATCAAATGCCCCTTGAAGAAGTATGAGAGCCTTGTAGCTCTCGAGGTGATCGAGTGGATCAATAGAGCCATCGTATGACTCCATCTACAGTTTCTTGAACTGACTAGAAATCAGCTCGTCGAGAATCCATCAAGAAAAGAAGGGACGGGTGCTGATGCCGAGCTCATCGGAGGGATCCTGATTGTTTGTTTGGAGATAATCTAGGTGGCGATCGAGCTCCTTCAGCTTATGATCATACTCATCCAATTATCACTGAGATTTATCGGGATACTCAGAATATCTTGGGGTAGAATCTTTCCCAGAAGAAGAACTTGATGATGATCGTGGCCTTTTCTCCTTTTGTGAGTCTATCGAGGGGAAGGAGATCGGTGATCGACGAAATCAGCATATGGAGCATGCCGAGAATCGAGACATGGTGACCATCGGATGGGTCAGTGACTCGTCTGGTGAGAGTCTCGAGTCGAGTGGCGGGATGGAGAACACAGTCGAAGGCTGTGCCTCGAAGGCACATCCTGCGGCACCATCCTCTATCTATCGTTGTTGCTATTGCTGCTTTGTAGTCTGTTAGAGACTATGGACAATCTCCATTAATATTTTAACTTTCTGCATCAAGGTAGTAAATTATTGCTGATCTATTGTGACCACCAATCGTAAAGCATTTGGCTCTCCGAGGATCACCGAAGGTGCATCACGTCGCGATGAGCATCGAGCAGAGCCTGCGGAGGCATTTTGCACTCTCATCTTGGCCATAGTGGTTCTTGGAAGAATATTTTCTTCTCCCCCCTATCCGATGCACCAAACTATTATGGCCCATGGAGCCGAGTCGTCACGCCTGAGCATCAAACGTCAGAAAATCAAAGGAGGATGTTTGCTCGCTGAAGAAATGGCACAATCGAGAGAGCCAAAAACAAAAGCGAGAGCTTACAATCTGTTGAACTGAAAATTGGATGGAGGTCGGATCAAGTGGAGCTGGACGGAAAGATCGATCGATGGCGTTCGAAAGTGACGGTAGGGCTTGCAAAATAAGTCTTAACCAGAGGTTGCTCCGATGGAGACTCTCTGATACTCAAGTCAATTTTTAACTTAACAGATGAAGGAGCGAGAGAGGCAGAGTTTTTGGCTTATATGTTTGCCTACATACTTGGAGAGTCCCTTCTTACCTTTATTTATAAAGGGATTGAGGTCAAGAGGGAGAGAGGAAGCCCATTCCCGATTTTTTGGCCGTACTGAGCAGTACAGGTCATCCCTCTGACTCTGATGATGAGCGTGCCTTTTGTTCAGTGCATAGATGGCCGCAGCAATGGGCCTTACTATGCATGCGATATAATTAATAACTTCATGGTATCCCATCACGGCATGCAGTAGACCGTTCAAGGTATGGCTCTTGGATGACATGACTTGATGTGACTCGATGGAATGCATGGCGGCCACACTCGACCATTGGTTGCTCAATCGATATCGTTAATTAGGTCGACTGAATGAGCCCATCAAGTGGTGCCACCCAGTCGCCGATCCAGATCGGCTGCAAACTGGAGTAAGATGAAAGAGATTGAAAGTAAATCGAGGTGAACGTTCCATTTACTAGCAGTTTCAGACAGTCGATTAGCAGATAATATTGGAAAAACAAATCGATCATGGATCGATGTAGCCTTTAACTCAAATAATAATAATTTGCTGCCATGTATCTAGATGATGATGAGGTCGACTTTATAACGAGGTTGGACTCATGATGAGATCGGCTTTATGATGACCTCTACAATCAACCTTTACATCGATAGCTTCATATCAGTATTCTTATCAATCCGAGAACTCTTCTGAGGACATCAACTGATATGCCAAGTGACGAGAGTTTACCCCAACAATAGAAATATCCCAATCCCAAATTTTTTTTTTAATATTCTGATCTTATTCTGATTTCAATATTAATCATAAGTCAAATACATCGAAGAATATGATCATCTAATTACCATTGTAATCCATTTTAGTTTTGACTTCGATCATGAACCCAACACATCCTAAGTTATCCGTGTGGTATGTATGCCACACATGATAAATTTGACAGTTTTGCCGGCTTTACATCGGTTCGTAACAAACCAGGAACTTTTAAAATTGATCAACAACATTTAAATTACCACCCCACAACAATTTTGCATAAAAACTATAAAGCGGAGGCTTTTGAAAAATGGACATTGTCAAAATGCCGCACGATGTGAAGTTGGCAGAGCCCTCACGTGACGCCTTCAGCAGAAGCAATTATGAGTAATTTAAAATTATTCACGAACCTTTGAGTAATTCATATTTTTTGATATCTGTGTAGGGTGTGTTAGGTTGCACACAAGTAGACACCCGCAATCACTTTGGGCAATGTAAGAAGTGATTAACGGGCATGTGGTTGTCCGGAAGTGGACTGAATTCACCTCATGCTTTCAGGATCCATGCAGCAGAATACCCCAAGTGATTTTAGCTGGTCCGGCACACTGACTATACCAACAAGATGACATACTAATTCAGTGAACAAGCACGTTACTACCTTGATAGCAACTAGCACAAGCACGTTACTACCTTGATAGCAACTAGCAAGAAGGCACAACCATGCCGCAAGGTTTTGGGAAGCACCCTGTCATGGCCAGGCATTTATACTCAAGACATGTCGTTTCGATATCAGATTCGATATCAGACCTCATATCGATGCCACATTATTATTTGTCAATATGGGACTGATTCAGTATACTGGATATCAGTACGTTTTTAGAACCATGTAGCAATAGTGAACCGATATGGTATATGTTCCATATGGTATCACAAATCGATATGGTATCACAAATCTTGTTCACACTTCATTCAACTTAGCAAGCACACATAGACATCATTTTGCAAGAACAGAATGAATTGCTGCTTAAATGTCATACTTCACTAAGATACTGAGCCTAAATTCACTTTTATCTGTATAAATAAAAGAAATAGCCTGAAACAAACCTATTCAGTGTATTATAAGAAGCCAATGTATAAATTGGAAACAGAAAACCTATAAAACAGGTACTAGCTTGAAGGAAACAGCATAAGATCAAGCACTACGGACTGGAAGAAAGCTCCCACAATTCAAATACGTTAGAGTTCAAACTTCAGCATTGATGATTACAATAAATGCTACAACGGTAGAAGCTGCATTAGTTTTCAGCAACATTTTATGCAAAGAGCAATTTCAAGAAATATGCCACTGGCACAAGGATCAGGGAAAGCAATCGATCAGATCTGACCAACATTTGTATGGAACCTTTCATCATACAATCTCCAGTGCCCATATCTTTCTGCATGGAACACAGATCTCGGAATGTAGAAGATCGGCTTGACCAGCATCTTCAGATTCTTTAGATTGGAGGAAGCTTGATCTACCACTCTGCTTGTCAAGTTTGCACATCCAAAAAGATCCAATACCTCCTACGCTCCACATCCCTCTGAAATTGAAACAAGGCCTCGAATGCATAGTTTAGCAAAGCGGAGTTCAAGATGCTTCAACTTAGGCATTAATCTTGCAATTGCTTCAGCCTCCTGGTCTCCATCTTGGGGGCAGGCTCTTAGATATTCATCTGGAACTATCCCAGCATGCTGCAAGGGGTCAAGCCAGTTCAACAGGTTTCGTTTGAGAATTGTCAAGTGAGGGCATTTTTGTCCAATCACCTCAAGTGACCTGTAGGAAATCTCATAACAATTGCTTATGTCTAATTCCCTAAGCATTGGACAGCAAGATGCCACCTTAAACATTGATGGATCAGTTACATTCTGGGAACTCCTTATTGAAAGGGTTTGGAGATTTGGTGACCTGCAAATGCAATAAGGTCATAACAAATTCAACAAATTGGGGTACCAGGAGCATAATAAAAGTGACACTTCTTCCAGAATTCAAAAGGCAAAGATTAATTGCCAGGCATACATCAGGAAAGGGCAGATAACAAATCCAAGAATCAGGCGATCTTTTTTTTTTTTCTCTCTCTTCTTTTGTTGGGGTTGGGGGCGGGGGTGCGTAAGCAGTAAAGAAAGAATTAGCAAATTTTAAGTGGGAAAAAGTGGACAAACACACCAGAATAAATGCATTATTTAAGCAAAGTATGGAGGAAAAACGTGATCCGAATATCATTTCACAAAGGAACCGACTTAAGCATGAAAAATCAGAAAAGAAGCTAAACCTGTGTGAGTGGAAGTATCTGCACTTGGCTAGTGAATTCTAATATCGAAGGGCTCATGATGTCTCCCACATGGGAAGGAGGCATTGAACTGAAGAGGCGGAAGTAACTACATGTCGGCTAAAAAAGGAGAGGATATGGATCCCAAAATTTCAATTTCAAGATAAATCATTTTGTAAGTTGAAATTCAATATCCTGAAAATAACAAGATAGTGGAGGATCACCTGATCCCTCCAACTCTTTAACTCTGCCTCTTTAAGCACCAATAATGTGTGTAGCATACGTCATATAAATTGTGGTTCAAGCATCCAAGCAGACCCTCAGAAAATTCTGAACAATCCTCCACTTTTATGTGATTTATTCATTCCTCACCTGTTTACTTGATGTACCAGGTCCATCAATGAGCATGAAAATTATTCTCAGGTCATATTATCTAATAAGATCCTCATTGAGAGATTAAATTCTCAATTCTAAAATTTCCTTTCTGGTTGCTGTTATTCTGAAAAATACTATTGTCTGATTTCACCTCACTGGGACATAATATGCTAACATTGCCCTTCTGATCACCATAATTATCAAAGCACTATTTTCTGATTTGACCCTCACTAGGAGATAAAATTCTAACATTACCTGTCTGGTCACTAATTGTTCATTAGTTTGTGTCCCTCTTCCCCACTAATGTCACAATTTATACTACCCCAAACAGTTGATCAAAGGAGAGACAGGGTCACCTCATATGCAGGTTTTTTTCCCCTTTATTATATCGTTTTATAAAAATCGTGGTTCCGCCATTGCACAAGACTTTGTGCATATGAAAAAAATAACCTAGGGGATTGGGCAAATCACTCTAGTAATTCTGCATTAAAAACAAGAAGCCCAGGTATGTTCACTCAACTGGTTACCATTGTCATGACTGAATTTGAGTAAAATAATAATATCTTCTATAAAATATGATTTTCGGAGAGAATCAACTACTAGCTATGAGAAATATATATAGAATGTTATAGCTGTAACTGCTGGGCCTCATTCCAACCATTCGAATTAGGCTTGGGAATCAGATTTTACTAGATGTGCCTCCATCATTTTGTCCAGTAAATCCTAGATGATCAAACTGATCAAAGCATGCTACTTATGACCATAATACATAAATTGTGAAGTTGCATTCTATATACCCTTGAATTTTCATTCTTATCATTTGGATGAAAACTGCATTCTCATTGCTTCATTCCACAAGCAAGGCTCAAAACTTTGTTTTGGTTTCTGTTTGATTCGGCCAATGAGGTTTCTATTTTGAAAGTTTCAGCAATTTCCATGATGTTGGCACTAGGTTCACAATTTTGGCAAAAAAAAATAAAAAAAGGAAAAAAATGAGCCAAGGAACATATATTTCTTCATTCTAAAGCATATTGTCTGATTTATAGACTTTGGTTTTATAGTTCTAGTGCCAAAACTATAATTCAAAGACCGCATTAAAATATAATAACAAAAATATCAAAACAATAACATAAATATCTAAAGTAGTAAAATGTACTAACATAAATACATTATCAAAGCACATTAAGTACCAAGTGCTGATACTTAACTCATGGTATACTAAGTATGAAGAATTCTACACTTAGACATTAAGATTTAAGCTGAGATCTAGCAAATCCAACCTTAGATTCTACAGCATCATAGTTTAGCAGGTAGATCTACAACATAGATCCATCTTATCTTATTTTTTATAACATTAACTTAAAGACTGTAACTTTTTGTACTTAGGAACAACAACTAGTCAACCACTCTCTTAAATTTATCAAAACAAACACCTAAATGCTTTAATTTTTAAAAAATTCCAAATACCATGGCTATACTTCTTTTGCTCCTTGCATGTTAAGTTGATCATCCAAAGTATCTCTTCTTGAACTTAAAAAGTGAAATGAACCAAAATTGATATTGTTGAACTGAAATTACTTAAAAAGTGGTATTAAATATCAATTTTATGGGGGAAAAATAACCATGTCTAACTAGTTACAGTTAGTAACTGGCTGAGACTGAGAAGCACCAAAAATTGACAAAATTTATCAAGTTTTCACAGAAAAATGCAAAAATTTGTTGGAATTTAACCAAATTGGAGTTCTAATTCAGTTCAGTTCAAAGTAAACCTATCCATTTCAGCCAAAATGAATAAATTTCAACTGAAAGTCCAAAATTTGGTCATAATCATCTTGCACAATCATCTGTCAACTATTCATGATCGACCCTGTGAATCCTTATTTGCCATTCTATCTTTTTCGTGGACATTTTTCACTTTCAATTTTAAGGCATCCTTTTCACTATGCCATCTTAAATCACCTCCCCTTCTATCCTGACGAACTGAATAAATCTAAGCCCTCTACTGCTTCCTCCTCAAATCTTAATTTGAAAAGCCCACCGAACATCAATCAATCTTCCCACCCTATGAAGTTCAACAGACCTAACTCACCGCCATATTTTAATCTGTGACCAAATTAAATACATGATGGTATACGTATAACACTATAACTAAGATCATATGAAATTTATGGGAAAAGTACTTCCACCAATTTTGTGATCTTAGCCAATGCTGACATACGTCTAACTAAAGTCATACAAAATTTATGGGAAAAGTACTTCTGCCAATTTTGCGATCTTAGCCAATGTGTGATGCAATGGATTTCCGTTCAGAAAAAATTGAGTGGAATAATCAAAATGACAGCGTTAAGATACCACCACTCAAAGTTATCATCCATGTAATAATCAAAGTTCAAGATAAATTTTTTCTGGTCTCCTTAAATTTTCTTTTCATCGAGAGTATTAGATTTAACGATCAACGCCCAATATTTTTGGTTTAAAAAAAAAGCTTCAATCAGAACCGAAGCCTAGTCCTGAAAATTCTTGAAGCCAAATCAAATAGGGGTCGGACCCTCATTCCGAGATTCTAACTTTAGAAAGACCAGGGGAAATAGAAAAAAGTATGAAACCTCAACCCTAACCCTAGGCGTACCTCTCGGCGGCGAAGGAGAGGGCGTCGTCGGAGCAATCGCGGACGCATACCTCCCTGAGTGACCCGGCGGCGCAGTCGGCAGCGAAATGGCGCATGGAGTCGACGCGACGGCGGAAGGCTGGTGTCCACCAGGCGGCGATGTGGTCGAAGGATTCGAAAAGGGGTCGTGGGCGGTGTCCAGCCACGCACGGCACACCAGCATCGCCCCCCTCCACCGGTCCTCCAGGGTGAGCCTGCGGAACACGTTGGCCAAGCAAACCGACGTCAGCTCCGACCAATCCCGACTCTCCTCCGCCACCTCTTTATTCTCTTCTCGTCTCCCGCCGCTTCCTTCATCGTCCGACATGGATCGGGTGGTTTCGTTCCTCCGCAGTTTTCTGGATCAGGGTTGGTGCAATGGTCGCCACTCGTCAGGAGGCGCTTTCTTGGTGGTCAGAGCCTCGCGGGAGAGGCGAGCAACGACATCCTACACCAGCCAATAATATGCCGCCACGTAATCAGAATGTCCAACTCAGTGGTGAAAATTAATATGGGAAAAATTATATGGATGGGCACCGCAGTGGATTACAGGATGGAGCTTTTTTCGCCACATTTCTTCCTTCTTTCATTTAAAAAAAAATTAAAAATTAAATAGAGATAAAACATCTCCGACTAACAGGATCCACCAATCTCGTAAGTTAAATAAATAATTTATTTTTATTTTATTTTCATCTAATAATTTAAAAAATCTATACTTACATTTCTAAAATATAACAATATTACTAAAAAAATTTTAAGATTATAAAATAATTAAATTATTCCTAAAATAATCTTAATAAAAAAAAAATCAACTAATGCATCTTTTCATCGCCTCTTGTGCTCCTTTTTACCATTCCGATCACCATCTTTTTTGTATGATTAGGATTTCTAATTAGAAAATCTATCACTATTGAGAAATTATCGTCGAATCATAGAAGCACCTCCGATTGACTAAGCCATAGTGAGTGACTAAAAATCGATGGCATCTTGTTTGGGGTACAATAAAATTTTTTTAAATTTTTTTAACGTAATTTTTTTCACCATACATGCCTTTTTTCCCGACTACATGCGTGCCATCTTAATATATTGATAGAAAACTTCTTATTATCTTCGATTTTGTTGCTTAGTGATTAAAATACATTGATATCCGGTTAGAATTTTTTAAAAATAATTGTGAATGGTTCCCTTTCCCGTATAGTTTTTATAATTGCCCATTTTAGATAGAGATTTTTCAATTTCTCTTTAATTTTGTTGAAATGCAGTAGGTTTGTAGTTAGATTTGCTTAAAAATTACTGTAAGTAGTTCTCTTTTTGTTAAAATATTATTCGTGGTTCCTTCTTCATATATTTCAAATGTAATCTTTATCCTCCCCATTTTTTAAATCCCCAATGTCATGTTATCTAAGAAAAGATTAGTTACAAAAAATGTCTGGTAGTAGGAAGAATGTATATTCTTAATCCCCGTTGCCATAACTTTGCCCCATCCATCTTTTATCTTGAATACACTAATTTTTTAGTGTTTTTGCTTTGTGCATTGTAACTTTTAGATTTGAAGGTTTTTTTTGTTACTCTTGTATGTATTAGGATCTCAGAAAGAATGGGATCCCTCGAGACTGACTCCTATCAAGTTATAATTTTAAATTATTGTTGTTTACCTAGTCCCTTTTATCTATAGATTTTATATAGGAGATATATATGAAAATACAGCAGTTTGGTTTTTTGGATCAAATTAAAAAAATGCCTGCACATTAAATATTTGTAATACCATATTTAAAATAATACAAAGCACAGTGCAGCCGTTTGTCAATGTTTATAATTGATTCACTCTAAACCTCTAATTGTAATGGTATATTTTAAATGGTCCTGTAAAAAATACATTGATTGTTTTGTGCAATGGTGTAATGGCTTATTATATTTTGGTTGTGCACTGTGAGGATGAAGATTATTAAATCGATAATATAGATAAAGATCTTGTTGCGGTCAATTCCATGTTGCGCCTATTACCAGTAAAGAACACATGCAAAATGAAGTTCACACCGATCGAAATTATATCCGACGGAAATCCTCCGATACTTAAGTCAGCAGAGAGTGGTGAATAACAGATAAGTATTTAGAAAAGCAGAATTTCAGCTCCAAAGAGTCCTTACCAAATGTTGTTCATTTACCTCCTTTCATAGACGAGTAGTTGGTAATCATTTGTAACGGTTAGACACGTGGATCTCGTTTATCTCGATATTATGTGATCGTAGGATAGGTAGTTGTATCCACCACTGATCATGTTCTGGTCATTATGCGCTTTCTACGCTGGTGGTTTCTGATTTACCGACTATATGTCGGTAGTCTGAAGATATCGACTGTATATCGGTAATTGAGGAAGTCCGAATGACCATCGATCGGTAATTTTGATATACAGATAGTCATCGGTCTGCAATCAGTCGAGTCGTCATAATTGAAGTTTGTTAACGATAGTTGTGGACAGCCGACTGTAAGTCGGCCAACCGATTGATAGTTAGCAGTTTGTGCTTATTAGGCCGATTGAAAGTCAGAATCGAGGAGTCGGCTGAATTACACCAATAGTTGCCCTTCACTCCCAAATCCAAGATAGTCTGACATGTAAATTATTACGTGGTTTGACACGTTGGACGAAAGGAGTTGCCACGTGTTGTCTCGAACTCCGATTCGACTGCAGACATTAATGATTTTTTAAAAAATGAAGGGTCTCCAATCATTTTATCATTTTGATACATATAAGATCATCATTGGGGTGTCGCTTCGAAAAGATAGTCCGACGAATCTAGACGATTCAATTCTGACTAGTTGATTTCGGCCACGTGTCCCAATGTCATTGGCTCTGTGCTGTTTACGTGGATAATGATGATGTGGCGTGATCTGAGGATAGGTGCATCGAACTGTCCGATCAATGGTCGATTTTGATGTAGCCACATGTCGAAATCTGAAAAAGCCTTGATTTGAATAATCTCATCCAAATCATTGAAGGATCCTATATATATAATGTCACTTCATTTGAACTTTCTGCTTTTGCATTTGTCATTTTCTTCTTCTACAACAGAAGGTTATGTCCCTAGGTGCTAAGAGCTTTCCCCGTTCACGTCATTTCCTAGTTCTCCAGGTCCAGTTCTCGTTTCTTTCTCCTAGATTCTTTTTCTTCTTCTTCTAGTTTCTTTCATTTTCAATGCAAGTAGGGATAAAAAGGTGAAGGCCTCAACTTCTTGAGATAGTCGGTCGGAGAATCCGATCGATAATTCTCCTTCAGATCTGGAGACGAAAGTCTCTTCCTTATCTGGACCCAATATCGAATGGCTCCAAAAATAGTACCATATTCCAAAGCAATATCAGCTCCTTACCCTTGGTCCGGATGGTCGGATGCACTCTCCTCCTTCGAGTCAGGTTGCATTTTATGTCGAGGACCTTTGGGCCGATCTTCGATTTTCGATTTTAAAGTTTATCTGGAATTTTTTTGATTATTACCGTCTTTATCCCGCTCAGCTGGCCCCGAACTCTATTCGGCTGATTATCAGCTTTGCTCTGTTGTGTCGTCTTATTCCGATCAATCTCCGTCCTTCTCTTTTTTTAGCCTTCTTTGTCCTTCGTTCTCATTCTAAAGCCAAGAGTTGGTGGTTTTTCAACTCGAGAAAGAATCTTTCTTTCATTTTTGATCTTCCATCGTCCATTCATGGGTGGAAGAATCAATTTTTCTTTATTTCTTCTTCATCTTCTTGGAGCTTTCCTTCATCCTGGGGCAATCCGAGAATCAGCCCCAATGAGCATAGTCAAGTTGACATCATTGATCGAAAGGATTTTCTCCGACTTAAAGATATGAAAGTTCCAGCACAATAAGAGCTGATGACAGAATGGCTCTCTATGATGCCGGACTTAGTTTGGTAACTTTTTTAAGTATAGCATAATTGGTCACTTTATTTTTTATCTATTTTTGAATTTTGTACTGAACTTTGTCTTTTGATTGCAGCTATGTGTTGAAATTCAAGATTTGGTGCATGCATATGTGTTTAAAAAATTTTATTTTCTAAACACCGCAATAAAGAATAAGATTAAGATATTTTTAATCTAAATGATGCATGCATGAAAATATAAAACCACATGGATCTATCTTATATACTGAAATTGATATATACTGAAATTCAAATTGTGATCAAATCACATACCTGTTTCGCAATCCTTTTCTTCGAATCTGGATCTGGAAGAGAAAAGGCTCTCTCTTAGCCATACAAGTATCCAGCCTCTACAAGTATCCACTCGAAATTAGTCTGAAATAGTCCTCTTCAATCTGAATTTTGGTTCTCCCAAAATTCAGCCTGCTGAATCTGAACGAAGTCTGAATCACGATCAATGCTTGATCTTTTTCTTTGATCTTCTTCTTCTCCTCTTCTCTAGAGTTTCTCTCTTTACTATGTGCTGCTACTAGATGCTAAAAATCAGTAAAGAAGAGGTACCCAACAGCCTTTGGGTATGGGACTCCTTGGGACTCGTGTCCCAAGAGAAAGGGAGTGTGGGATGCCCAACGGGAGAGAAAGGGAGAAGAAGAGAGGGCGTGGGATTTCTCTTTTGGCATGTGGGGTTGCTAGTTTGGATGTTCTAAAGATCTTAGGGGAGATCCTTTTAAATAAGCACAAGAATTGAATCCTATTCAATCTCATAATATAAGTCCTACTTGCATTGGATTTTCTATTAACTTAAGTTATCCAACTTACTTTAGGAGACCCTTTAAGTGTCAACAATTGGAGCTCTTACACCCATAATTAGACACCCCAAAACACACCCAAGAGATGTCCCATAAGAGAACTAAAAGTCCTCTAATCAATAGACACATCCAACTTGATCAAATCAAGGTGGCGCCCAAAAATAATCATCAAGAAAATTAATTAGAAACTTGCACCCTTAATTAATATGATCTATAACCTTAGACACCTAACAATTGGAGTCTCATGAATCTTATTCATGTAGATTATTAGTAGATAATTAAGTTAGAATTATCTTATTAAATAAGCAATCTCAACTGAAAGAGAAATTGGGTCCAACCATGTGCTAGCAAGATTATCATGAACCCAATGAGTTTCTCAAAATTCAATAGACACTTCATAAGCTCAATTACTTATTCCAGGCTTAATCCCTTTGTTGTGTGACTCTATAAGTTCAATTATATTTGATAGTGAGATATACAATGATCTCAATCATTGTATCATTGAAACTCTTTTCAATGGATTGGAACAATTCTACTCTAACTCAGTAAGGATTATCGATCCAGAATAATCTTAGTGAGCTCTCACAATCCACCAGTGACACCTAGCAGTATATAGTGACAACCCAGTAGAACTAAAATGAACCTCTAGTTGTAGTTAATGTATGATTCAGTCTCTCTATCGTGAGTCCCGACTAGATGGCAGATCATGGATAAATCGTCAAACATCAACATCAGTCATATGATAGATTCGATTAGCTCAAGTCCAGTTGTGACTTCTATAAAAATTTTTTTCCATCAATCACACTACTATGGCCATAGATTCTTGGACTTAGCCTTTCAAATCTCATAGGATTACTCCTCTCTATCAAGATCGATAGATCTTATCTTGATACGCACCCCACTTCTATAGTAGACCAACTATCGCCAACATCCACTACAAGAGCTCATTGAGACTCATGTTTATGTGTCAGTCAAACTTCAGCAGCCTCACTGCAAGCAGTAGTACCATCTCAAGTCAAAAGACTAGTCACACAACTATAGCATCGAGATAATCATTAACGATCAAATAAAAATTCAAATAATCTCTCGTATGATCACGCTCAGTACTAGTTCTCTAATAACCATCCGCACTTATCATCCTGTGTCTCTACACAGTAGACCAAAGACTCATCTATCCCGAGGGAAGTAATTTGTGCACCAGTCTATCCAGATCTATCACCATCCCCATAATGATCCTATGATCAAGAGCATTTAAAAATTAAATACATATCTTTAACTCTCAACACCTTGAGAATATGTATCGAAAACTAATTTTATAGACGATTCAAGGACACATCACACTTGAATGAAAAAGAAATTATCTTTTTATTGATCATATCAATATATTAAGTATAAAATTGTATTCTAGAATTATTACAATGTGTCAACCATATTGGCTTCTAGGACATACATCTAACAATCTTCCACTTGGACTTAAGTCAATTGACCACAAATCTAAGTTCCATCTTTTCAAGGTGGACTTTTATTTTTGATTGGCTTAACTGCTTAGTCAATGGGTCTACCACATTGTCCGCGAAGCCTACTCTTTACACCTTGATATATTTTTTTCGAGATAGTCGCATATACTGCTGCTCTATGTGCTTGAACTTCTGGTGAGATTTTTAGCTCCTTAATAAGGGCTATGGTGCAATTGTCTTTACAGTACTGTGTCATGGTATGACATTCAACTCTACAACTAACATTAGAGTCAGAATTCATCCTACACATCTGCAGCATATTCAGCCTCCATTGATCGAATATTCAGAACCCTTCTAATATATCAAACAAGAATACACCCTCGACTCGCAACTCAGAATCTTCTCCAAAGATTAAGAATAAATCTTTAATCTTTCTTAAGTATTTAAGGATATTCTTCACAGCTATCCAGTGCTCCTGGTTTGGATGCGAATGATACCTGCTCGTGATACTCATGGTAAGGGCAATATCAGGTCGAATACATAGCATGGTGTACATGAGACTCCCTATCAGTGAGGCATAAGGAATCCTACTCATGCGCAGCACCTTCTCAGATGTGATCGGATACATTATCTTGGAGAGACTAATACCATGCCTAAGAGGTAAGAGACCTCTCTTAGAGTTTTTCATACTGAACCTCTTCAGCACCTTTTCTATATATAGCTTTTGTGACAGGCCAAGCATCCGTTTAGGTCTATCCCTATAGACCTCTATTCCGAGAATATAGGATGCTTCCCCTAAATCTTTCATGAAGAATTCTTTGGACAACCATCTTTTGACTATGGTCAGCATAAAAATATCATTCTCAATAAGGAGAATATCATCTACGTACAATACGAGGAAGATGATCACACTCTCACTGACCCTCTTGTACACATAAGGTTTCTCTTCATTTTTTATGAAATCAAATAATTTGATTGCCTCATCAAAATGATGGTTCCAACTCCGAGAAGCTTGCTTTAATCCATATATAGACCTTTGTAGCTTGTAGACTTTGTGATCATCATCACCGAATGTGAAATCCATAGGCTGCTCCATATAGATATCTTTCTCAAGATATCCATTTAGGAAGACAGTTTTCACATCCATCTGTCAGATTTCATAATCATAATAAGCCGCAACAGCAAGCAAAGTGTGGATGGATTTCAGCATGGCGACGAACGAGAAGGTTTTCTGATAGTCAATGCCCTCGCACTGACTATAACCTTTAGCCACAAACCTATCTTTATAGGTCTCTATCTTACCATCGGCACCTATCTTCTTTTTGTAGATCCATTTACATCCAATGGGTACGATACCCTCAGATGGATCCACTAAGGTCCAGACTTGGTTGGAGTGCATTGAGTTAATTTTTGACTTCATAGCATCTAACCATTTTTTGAAATTGATGTCAAACATCACCTCATCAAAGGTATTAAATCATCACTATGACTCCTATCTCTAATAAAGAATATTTTCTTTACTTCCTCCGTAAGCATACCCATGTACCTTTCAGGAGGTCGGAAGACCTTGCTAGATCTACGAAGTGGTAAAGGAACATTAACTATTGGCTCATGAACTACAGATTTCTGAGGATCTATAGCTCTAGACTCTTCAGAGACTTTCTCTTCGAGCTCTACTAAT
This sequence comes from Elaeis guineensis, assembly GCF_000442705.2. Classification (NCBI taxonomy): domain Eukaryota; kingdom Viridiplantae; phylum Streptophyta; class Magnoliopsida; order Arecales; family Arecaceae; genus Elaeis; species Elaeis guineensis. The sequence goes on from NC_026000.2 coordinate 22,039,895, forward strand.
CTCTCACTGTCGCCATTCTAGATAAACTATTTTTTTAGAAATACGATATTTTGAATCACAATCACATTGTGGTCTTGTGAAAAGTAGAAGTAGTATCCCATGAATTCTTTTGGATACCCTATAAAGTGAGCTATAATAGATCTATCCTCCAACTTATCCGCTATCTGTCTCTTGATATAGGCCGGATATCCCTAAGTCTTGAGATAACCCGACTCGGCTTCTTACTGAACTATATCTCGTACAGTGTGGTAGGAATGGATTTTGATGGAATCCTATTCAACAAGTGAATGATAGTTAACAAGGTATGTCCCCAAAAAAATAAGGATAGATCAGTGAAGCTCATCATGGACCGGACTATATTCAAGAGGGTCCTATTCTTCCTTTCGGATACCCCGTTGAGCTGAGGTATTCCAGGAGACATCCATTGAGAGACTATGCCGTTGTCCTTAAGATATCTCAAAAATTTTTGACTAAGGTATTCACCTCCTCGATCAGATCGAAAAATCTTAACAGGTTTGTCTGTCTGCTTTTCTATTTTATACCTAAATTTTTTGAACTTTTCAAAGGTCTCAGACTTGTGTTACATGAGATACATATACCCGTACCTAGACAAATCATCGGTAAAGGTAATGAAATAGGTATAACCATCTCTGATCTGCATATCAAATGGCCCACACACTTCGGTATGTACCAGGGCAAGTAGCTCTGTGGCCCTTTCTCCATATCGTATAAAGGGTAACTTGGCCATCTTTCCTCAAAAATAACATTCACAAGCTGGATACAACTCTGGATTAAGAGAGCCAAGGATCCTATCCTTTTTCAGTCTATTTATCCTGTCCTCTCCAATATGACCTAGTCTATGGTACCATAAGTACTTCTGGTTAATTTCATCTCCGAGTCTCTTCTGGCCTATGGCACTCACTATTTGCTCGTTTAGGTTCATATTCGCATCAATATGTAAGTGATAAAGACTATCAATTAAAAGATCTTGTGCAACTAATTTATTTCATAAATAAATTGAATAAAAATTTTTATTGAAATAAATTTCAAAATCTTTCTGCGCTAACACAGACACAAAAATTAAATTCCGACTAGCTACAGAAATATAATAATAGTCTTTCAAATCTAATCTAACACCAGACGATAATTGAAGAGGATTAGTATCAAAAGTCTCTGCAGTAATTTTTACTCCATTACCGACCCGAAGGATCATGTCACCTTCCCTCAACCTCCTACTTTCTATCAGACCCTGCATTGAGGTACATATATGAGCACTTGAGCCAGAGTCCAATATCCAACTAGAAGTAGAAAAAACTGTAAGGTTAGATTCAATTATGAGCATATCTTCAGAAGGTTTATCACCCTTTTTAGTTTTTAGACTCTCCAGGTATTTTGGACAGTTCCTCCTCTAGTGACCTTCAGCATGATAGTCGAAATATTTTTTCCTTGCCTTAGCCATCTTTGGACCATCCTTCTTTGGCTTATTCTCTTTTTTCTGCTTCTTCGCAGATTCAACCTTCTTCCTTCCAGTACACTTTCTTTTGGAAGAAGAAGTTTGCTCCACAGCAAAAACAGTGCCCCTTGAACTTTTCAAGGTACCCTCCGTAGTGACCAACATGTTGACAAGTTTGAAAATAGTGCAATCAAGTTTGTTCATATAAAAGTTCATAATAAATTGACTGTATGAACTGGTAAGGGATTGAAGGATCAAATCCATCTACAATTTCTTTTGCATTTCTAGCCTGAGCTTCCCAAGCTTCTCAATGTCCTTGATCACTGTCATATAGTGCTCATAGACAGACTGCCCCTTGTACATCTTCAGATTGAAGAGTCTTTCGGATACTTCGAAGTATGCAGTACGGCTCTACTTACCATATAACTCTTATAAGTAAGTGATCATGATCTGGACAGTGGGCATATGCTCGTGCTGGCTTTGTAACTTGTTTGATATAGATGCCAGCACATAACACTTGACCTGACTGTCTTCATTCGTCCACGTCTTAAAAGCAACTCTTTGCTCAGCAGTAGGACGGTTTGGTAGCACTACGAAATCCTGATCAAGAACATGGCTTAACTTTTTTAAGGTCAGGACAATCCTGAGATTTTTGAGTCAGTCTTTGTAATTGATACCGATCAAATGATTGATTTCAAAGATGCGGGTTAGAGGGTTTGAGGCTGACATTATGGTTTAATTGCGAGAGTAGAGATTCAAGTTAGACTTTTGCACTTAATGTTTATATTTATTTTTAGAGACTTTAAGATGCAAATAATGGCTCCCACTAATTTATCGAATCCCTCCACTCTCCGAGAAAGAAACGAAAATCCTAACGCGACAAAAGATTCCTAGTGGATGCTACAGTCCCACCAATGACATGCACCTCATCTAACAGTTATTGGTAACATGCATACCGATGCGTAGGCAACTCTTTGCCCAGATGCTCTACTAAGCATGTTGCAGCGACTTGGTCTCTAAGTTATGTGGGCTCACTTAACAGTTGTTGTCCACACTTCTTAGTTAAGCCCGATCCACCGTTCACAAGCAGGTGCAAGGCCTTCATTGGATTCATCATCTAACAGTTATTGAGCCCAACCCCATCCTTACTCTGGAGCAACTCTTTGCTAATAGAGTGGTTGCATATTCCTGATGCAACTGAACTACTGTAACCAACCGAGAACAATCAACGCCGATAGCACGCCCGCACATCTACAACGGTGAAAGACTTATGGACTTAATATTTGTAGAAAGATTTAAGTTTAGATCTCATCTAATCAATCATCATATGATCGATCTAACTAGCATGGGCTAAACCAGATTGCTGAGCAACCTAATTCAAGACCCAATCTTCCAAATTGATCAGATAAGTAAAGATCGGTGGAGGTCCCCCCCGTTGCCTTTCTAAGACACCAATAAATTAGTCAGATCGACTAATGGAATCAATTAAATAATCATGTCTCATTAACTTATCTTAGACACCAATAGGTCGATTGATTAGAATTGGTTAGCTCTAGCAAATCAGACTCAAATCAGTGAGCCAAATTAGATTCTTAGATTAATCGATTCTACATATGGGATTCAATCAATTTGATCAACAATAATTGTATGATCATTAACTTAATTGATCTGATCTTAATCAATACTTGACTTGGTTTGATCAATTATTTAATCGAGTTAGACCTATATGACTCAAATCAAAAACCTTAAATGCAATCCTATTACATGACCTAATTTATGGTTTTCCCATAACCAAAATCCTCATGCACAAACATAAATTTTAGATTCTAAAATTATATTTCAGATCTAAATTTATTGTATGAAAGTAAGTTTTAAAATATGAAAATAATTTTCAAGTTTTAACATACAAACATATGTCATATATATGCATGTAAAATCAGATTTAAACAAAATTTCAAATCTTAGCATGATTTCATATATCTCATATACTATTCATAGATCAGATTAAAAGCAAATTTATGACCTAAATATAAAATCATATATCACATATATGAATCAAAATTTAGATCATATAAAAATTTTAGAGTTTAAGTATGCATCTATGTATCACATGAACGTGAAATAAAACTCTTTTTAGGTCAAAATTCAAATCTATGCATGTAATTACATATCAACTATATGTTCTAAAATTAAACTCAAAATCAAATTTTAGATTAGAAAATCTATCTATATATCTCATGTATCAAAAAAAATTTTGATTTTAAAATCTTTTCAAAAATATGTATATCAAAATTTAGTATATGAAAATCCGTGGCTCTAATACCACTGTTGAAATTCGAGATTTGGTGCATGCATATATATTTCAAAAATTTTATTTTTTAAACATCACAGTAGAGAATAAGTTTAAAATATTTTTAATCTAAATTATGCATGTATGAAAATATAAAACCACATGGATCTATCTCATATGCTGAAATTGATATATACTGAAATTCAGATTGTGATCAAATCACATATCTGTTTCGTAATCTTTTTCTTTGAATCTGAATCTGAAAGAGAAGAAGTTCTTTCTTAGTCGCACAAGTATCTGACCTCTATGAGTATCCACTCGGGATCAGCCTGGAAGAGTCCTCTTTAATCTAAATTTTGGTTCTTCCAAAATTCAGCCTACTGAATCTAAATGAAGCCTGGATCGCGTTCAATACTTGATCTCTTTTCTTGATCTTCTTCTCTTCTTTTCTAGAGTTTTTCTCCTTACTATGTGCTACTATCAGATGCTAGAGACCAGCAAAGAAGAGATACCCAATAGTCTTTGGGCGTGGGACTCCTTGGGACTCGCATCCCAAGAGAAAGGGGGTGTGGGATGCCCAATGGGAGAGAAAGGGAGAAGAAGAGAGGGCGTGGGACTTCTCCTTTGGCATGTGGGATTGTTGGTTTGGATGCACTAGGGACCTTAGGGGAGGTCTCTTTAAATAGGCACAAGGATTGAATCCTATTCAATCTCATAATACAAGTCCTACTTGCATTGGATTTCTTATTAACTTAAGTTATCCAACTTACTTTAGGAGACCCTTTAGGTGCCAATAATTGGAGCTCTTGCACCCATAAGTAGACATCCCAAAATACACACAAGAGACGTCCCATAAGAGAACTAAAAGCTCTCTAATCAATGGACACGCCCAACTTGATCAAATCAAGGTGGCGTCCAAAAATAACTATCAAGAAAATTAATTAGAGACTTGCACCCTTAATTAATATGATCCATAACCTTAGATACCCAATAATTGAAGTTTCATAAATCTTATTCATGTAGGTTATTAGCAAAAAATTAAGTTAAAATTATCTTATCAAATAAGTAATCCCAACTGAAAGAGGAATTGGATCCAATTATGTGCTGCAAGGTTATCATGAACCCAATGGATTTCTCTAAACCCAATTAACACTTCATAAGCTCAATTACTTATTCCAAGCCTAATCTCTTTGTTGTGTGACCGCATAGGTTCAATTCTATCTGGTAATGAGAAATATAATGATCTCTATCATTGTATCATTGAAACTCTTTTCAATGGGTCGGAATAATTTCACTCTAACTCAGCAAGGATTGTTGATCCAGAACAATCCTAGTGAGCTCTCACAATCTACCAGTAATACCTAGCAATATGTAGTGGCAACTCAGTAAAACTGAAATGAACCTCTAGGTGTAGTTAACGTGTAATTCAGTTCCTCTATCATGAGTTCCGACTAGATGGCAGGTCATGGATAAATCGTCAAACATCAACATTAGTTATATGATAGATTCGATTAGCTCAAGTCCAGTTGTGACTTCTATAAAAAAAAAATTTCATCAATCACACTACTATGGCCATAGATTCTTAGACTTAGCCTTTCAAATTTCATAGGACTACTCCTCTCTATCAAGATCGATAGATCCTATCTTGATGTGCACCCCACTCCTACAGTGGACCAACTGTCGTCAACATCCACTACAAGGGCTCATTGAGATTCATGTTTATGTGTCAATCAAACTTCAGCAGCCTCACTACGAGCAGCAGTACCATCTCAAGTCAAAAGATCAGTCACACAATTACAGCATCGAAATAATCACTGACGATCGAATAGAAATTCAAGTGATCTCTCGTATGGTCACGCTCAGTACTAGTTCTCTAACAACCATCCGCACTCGTCGTCCTGTGTCTCTACACAGTAGATCAGAGACTCATCTATCCCGAAAAAATAATTTGTACATCAGTCTATCCGAATCTATCACCGTCCTCATGATGATCCTATGATCGAGAGTATTTAGAAATTAAATACATGTCTCTAATTCTCAATACCTTGAGAATATGTATCGAAAACTAATTCTATAGATGATTCAAAGACACATCACATTTGAATGAAAAAAAAAAAATCCTTTTATTGATCATATCAATATATTAAGCATAAAATTGTATCCTAAAATTATTATAATGTATCGGTCATATTGGCATTTAGGACATACATCTAACATTATGCGGTTGACAACACGTATCTCAGCTGTCGATATCCATCTACATGCTGCTAAGAAGAGAGCAGCGATCGACGTTGGACCATCCCGATCACTGAAGAGAAGTCGGGGTGACACTGAGTCGGTACCAGCGAGGGAGTCCGACGTCCCATCGGTGGTAGCTCCCAACACCGAGCCAGTTATAGCATTATCGGCTTCGACAATGCTTCCTCTAATTGAAGTACCGTTGGTCAGAGTTGAGATAGCGAGAGGTGAAGACGCCATGCCAGAACCATCAGCGGCTCCATCTGCAGGGGTTCAGGTCGAATCTGCAACTAAACCAGAACTATCTATCGCGTAAGCCATTCCGTAAGTGGTGCGGTCTCAGGCACAGTCGAGCACCAATTATATGGCGGTTTCAAGCGAACAACCGCCGACTACGGAGTGGGAAAAGGCACCGGCTACTTCTGCCGACAATGGGTCGTCGGTGGGTCTCCCCACTCTCTTTGACATCCAAATCTCCGTCGGTCAGTCGGCCTTGGCCAATCCATCATTGGCCAAATGACTCATCGAGGCTGCTCTTCTCCCGACTGACAGAGAGAATAAAAAAGATCGAATTGTGTCCAAAATATTTTTCTCTTATTACTCGACAATCCTCGGGGTAAGTCGACGATACTTCTCCTTTCCCCTTTTTTTTTTGACTTGTTCTTTCCTTTCAGTGGGCACATGATATGTATGCTTTAGAGAGCAGATATCAAAAATTCATTGAGCTTCATTGGGTGTGGATGGACAAGGTCGCGGTCACCAACGTCGAGAAAGCTACTGCCATTGAACAACTTCAAGCAGCAGCTGAATGAGAGAAGGTGCTCCAGGAAGAGATCTCCCATATGACGGTCGAACTACATTCCTCCAGAGCCAAATTAGGGTCGGCTCAACTGAGCATCGCATCTTTTGAATCCTGGATCAAAAGTAAGAAGCATTAAATCAATCAGCTCCAAAGAGAGAGAGAGATGGATGCATAGAAGAGCTTCAGGTGGAGCACGGAAGGCATCGGGCCACCATGGAGAGGTTGGCACTAGCCAATGCAGAGTCGGCCTCTGCCAAAGAAGAAGCTGAATCGGTGAAAGGTACTCTGAGTCTGGCCATCGAGAATTTCAAAGAATCACAAGAATTCAAGGATAAAATTTTCAAAGATGGATTCACCTCCTACTGTGTCAGATACGAGGACGACAGAGATGTAGTCAGAAAATTATATCCAAACTTGAACCGAGTAGCATCGTCCCCCCTAGTTCGAAAAAAGAGGTTGTTGAGGAGACCACTACACCGAATGAAGGAGATGCACCGACTACACCAGAACCTGCTCCAACCACTGAAGTTATACCAGAGCAAGGTGAAGAAGAAGCTGACTGGTGATCAGTATAATATTTTTTCTTTTTTTCTTTTTGTAATAAGATAATAAGTCTAATTTTGTAATCGAACCTTGGGTCCAATTTTGTAATCTCTTCTTCAATGAATGACAAAAAAATTTTTAAGTATGGAATCTCTTTTGACATTTGTACTGTTAATGTCGTTGAATAACAATTGGACAACCGATCATCCATCGATGAATTGAATGTCAACCAATAATTGTAGTAGAGTTTGTCCATTAGTCGGGTGTCAGCCAACTTAGCTTATATACTTTTTAGATATTTAATAGACGGTATTAAGTTGAATATCCTTCTACTGACCGTAGTCTAGTAGGTGTATTTTCTACTCGATCGGGATCGAGTTGGCATAATATTCCTCTTAGCTAAAATTAAGTCTGCATGAGTAGTCATTTGACTTAAGTCGATTTTTACAATAGAAAATCGAGATATAGTCGATATAAGTTGATCGATTATTTATCGATTTGATATCGTTGTTCGACTTAAGTCAATTTTTACAGTGGAAAATCAAGATACAATCGATAAAAATTGATCGATTATTTATTGATCTAATACCATTTTGTAGATAACTTGTAGATAATTAGAGCATTCATGATTCTGAATCTCATCATTTCATTTTGAATGTCATATATGTGAACAATTTTATTGATAGTACATTTTCAAATTATCGGCATTCTAAGTCCGAGGGATAGTTGTCCCATCTAGGGTTCTAGTTGATATGCGTACGGATGAAGTGTCTCGGTTATCCTGTAGGGTCCTTCATAGTTTAGAGATAATTTTTTTTGATTTAGAGATTTTGAAACTTTTGCTTTTCTTAGGATCAAATTTCTTAGACGAAAAACCTTCGGCTTGACTTTTGCATTGTAATACCAAGCTACTCTCTATCGATATGCTGCCATCCAAACTTGAGCTTACTGTCGGTCTTTCAGAAGTAAGTTTAGGTCGGCTCTCCGACATTCAGAATTGCTTAGCTCATTATATTATTCCACTCTTACTGATAGTAATCCAATCTCAAGTGAAATCATCACCTCCATTCCATAGGTTAGGTTGAATAGCGATTCTCCTGTCGGTATACGAGGAGTTGTCCGATATGCCCATAAGATCGGATATAATTCTTCCATCCAGAGATCTTTAGCTTCATTCAGTCTGGTCTTGAGATCATGTAAGATTGTTCAGTTTGTTACTTTCACTTTACCATTGGATTGTGGATGGCCGACTGAATTGAGCTTGTGTGTAATATTAAATTTTGTATAAAATTTTTTGAAATTTTGATTATCGAATTGTTGACCATTGTCGATGATGATGGTATATGGTAGATGAATCTACATATGATTGATTTCTGAATGAAGTCTTCCATCTTATTTTCAGTGATTTGTGTCAAGAGTTCAGTTTTTACCTATTTAGTGAAGTAATCAATGGCAACCACTATAAATTTTCTCTGATTAGATGTCAGAGGGAAAGAATCAAGTATGTCGATTCTCCATTATGCTAAGGGCTATGGTGCAATGATTGATGTCAGCTGGCTGGCTGGTTGATATTGTATGTTTGCATATTTTTGACATGGTTCACATCTTCAGATAAGTTCAGCTGCATCTTTTTTTATGGTGGGCTAATAATATCCTTGTTGCAAGACTTTATAAGTTAATAACTTGCCCCTCAAGTGATTTCTGTAAATCTCTTCATGAACTTCTCGGAGTGCATAGTCAGCATCCGCTGGTCACAAGCACTTCAGTAAGGGAAGAAAGAATGATCTTTTATAGAGTTGTCCATTCATTAAAATATATTGTGACGCCATCCACTTTAGTCGTTTGGCTTCTGAGGGATCTACAGATAGAGTTCCATCAGTCAAATACTGGATGATCGGGTCCATCCAGTTTGGCTCATTATTGATTTGTAGCACTTCTTCGACTTTATTAATACTCGGTTGTTTAAGACATTCGATAAATATCCGATCAAGTGAGCTGAAAGAAGTAGTTGCAAGTCAAAAAAATACATCAGCTCGAGTATTCTTCGCTCTTGAAATGTGAGAGATCTCAAAATATTTCAAAGTCGATATAAGATCTTTCACTTTCTGAAGGTACTTCATCATAATGGGATCTCGGACTTCAAACTCATCTTTAACTTGTCCGATAATCAACTGTGAGTCAGTGAAGACCTTCAAATTATCAATGTCAAGTTCTTTGGTAATCTTCAAACTAGCTAGAAGAGCTTCATATTCGGCTTGATTATTTGAGGTTTTAAAATTAAATTGAAGGACATATTCGGTTACAATCCCTTCAGAGTTAGTGAGGATAAAATCGGCTCCACTGTCTTGTGCGTTGGATGCTCCATCAATATGTAGCACCCATACCGATGTTAAGTCAATCTTAGGAGTTTCAATTTACTTTGAATTGTGGTCAAGTTCATCCTTAGGATTATTGTCGGATATGGTGTACTCAACAATAAAATTGATCAAAACTTGTACCTTCATTGACGATCGTGAATGGTATTGAATATTCAACTCACTGAATTTTATTGTCTAATTTGTCGTTCGACCTGAAGTATCAGGTCGGTACAGAATCGCCTTCAATGGCTGTTCTGTCAAGACAACTATTGGATATACTTGAAAGTATGGATGAAGTCATTGTGATGATATGATCAGAGCGTAGATCATCTTTTCCACTCTTGAATATCGTATTTCAACATTATGAAGTACCTTGCTGGTATAATAAATCAACCATTGAATTTGATTTTCATCTTCTTGGATAAGTACCGAACTAACCGCCTCTGTTGAAGTCACCAAATAAAGATACAACATTTCTCCCACCTTCGATTTTGTGAGTAATGGTGGAGATGTCAAATATTTTTTTAGATCCTTGAAGGATTGTCAGTACTTATCTGATCATGAAAGGTCTTTTGCTTGTCTCAAGATTTTGAAGAAAGGTAAACATCTTTCTGCCAACCTTGAGATGAATCGACTGAGTGTGGCGATCCTTTCATTGAGTTATTGTATCTCTTTCTTGGAGCTTGAATGGTTCATATTGATGATAGCCTTTATTTTCTTGGGATTAGCTTCAATTCCTCATTGTAACATAAAAAATTCAAAAAAAATTTTGAAAGTTACTCCGAATGCACACTTAGTCGAATTCAATTTCATTTGATGTCATCGAAGTGTGTCGAAGATTTTTTTCAAGTTTTGAATATGATTAGAAGTTTGGAGGCTTTTGTTGGGAAATGTGTCCCAAAAAGCCAATCGTCAAGCTGTTGACGGTTGAGCAACCAAGTATTGTAATTGATTTGTTAATAAATAAAATATATTTGGCATTTTCATCATAAGCTTTCATCTTCTAATGAACTCCGTTGTTATGATGAAGTCCTTAGGACTATTTAGATTTGATAAAGAGAGGATTTATCGATTAGTCCTTAAAACTGTTCACGACCAAATGATAAGCTGTTAATAAGGACGACAGCTTCTATCGAGCATAGGTCCTGTAGGCCGTATGGATTGGTTGTCCTCTTAACCAAGGAGTGTGGAGACACTGGTATGGCATACAGGTGAGATGTAAGGGTACATCATCATTGAACGTGACCAACTCCAGAGCATTCTGTTGTCGAGAATGTCTCTGATGGGATATAGGTATAAGTGTCCCTTAGACTTGAAATCACCTCAGTGACTTGCAAGCAACTCACTGTGCTTTGGTACTGGACTAACTGAATTTCTAATTCAGGGACGGAAGGCTTCTGGGCATAGTCAAGTACTTGCGAAGTCAGAGTGTGATCGAGATGGGATTGACCACTCCAAGAGTTGGAGAAGAATGAGTCGCTGTATTTCAATTTAGCAAAACCTTGGCCAGGGTAATCCATCAGATGGATTTGATATTTTGAAATACAATGTGGACAACCTGATCAGAGTTGACAGTTGAGCTCTGGGGTGTCCTATGATCATTTTGGTCAAGGGGATGAATTATATGAAAACTATATCCGCATGGGTTCTAAGGATGTTGTTCTATACATTCGACCTATCCGGACGTCGGGTACCATTGCTAGATGGTCACTTCGATTGGTATAAAAATTTGTTTCTATGCTACCGGCTTAGGTTCGGACCTATGAGGTCACACACATTAGAGTTCATGATCCGATCAGATGGTTGATCAATGATTAAGAATCGTTCTAGGGTTAGATGATCAATACGATTGATATTTAACCCAGTGCAAGTGTTGCAGGAGGATCGATTAGCAATTCGATTGCTAATTAGCTTAATTTGATTAAGCCAATAGGCTGAGATTAAGTCTAATTAAATATGATTTAATTAGATTTAATTTGGGCTTGATTGGATCAAGTCCAATTGGTTTATTGGATAAGCCAAGTGCAAGGAAAGACTAGTCCTAGTTCAACTAGGACTTGGGTCAATCTAATTTCTAATTTGATTAAAAAATTAAATCAGATTTAAATCTAATTTAATCTGATTAAATTAAGTTCTTAATTAGGTTAAGACCTATTTTAATTGGGTTGATCTAATTTTGATTTGATTTGGTTTGGGAAACCAAATTAAAATAAGTTATGAGACAGAATCCTAGTAGGACTAGGATTCCACCTTGCGCCACATAAACCTTCTCCACGCCCTCTCTCTTATTCAACGTCAATCTCCACTTATTTTGTGCGACAAAAGCCCTCTCCCAGATCTCTCCCACGTTCACAAAAGGTCTCCTCTCTTCTTTCTTACATGGAAGGTGATTTGGATCAAATCTAAAAGGAATAAGTTTGGATTTCGAATTCTATGAGATAGAGTTTTAGAAATCCAAAACTCTTTCAATTTTGCACCGAATTTATCCAAATTTTTTTTGGAATTTTCGTGGCTTTTAGGGTTTATATTGTACACCCTTTTCTGATGATCCATGCACGAAAATATGGAGGAGGTGCTCAAGAGTTGGGCGTCCCTTTACTTGCCATGTTTGGATAAGCCTTGACTGGGTGTTTGACCTAGACAAGGACTCTATCATATCTCTCTATATAAGATGAGTTTCTTCGTGAAATTTTAAGAGGAGATAGATATTTGAGAGGCTTTCTACCATCCAAAAATCAGAGAGAAATACCTTTGGGTCGTGGAGATATAAAAGATGCAAGTTTGGGTGTCTAGAGAGAAAAACGTGAAGAAGAAGAGGGTCTTCTTCTAGGGTTTTTATTTTCATATCTTTCCTCCTTCCATCTTGAGTTTCCTGAGAGCGTCTCAGATCTGAAACTCCTCCTTCTACTTTCCATCTTTGGAAGAGTCCAAATCAAGAAGAAGGAGGCACCTGATCAACCATCAAAGAAGGATCAGCGCAGTACTAGCATACTGTGCTGATTTCCTGAAGCAGGACTTCTGATCGAGATTCGTGGGCTCGTGTGGACGACTCCTAGAGGCCGGACGCGTGTGCGGCTTGCAACATCATCCTTAAGCCTGGATCAGCGAGGTTAGAGCGTCTAACTTGCAAGGTAATAGATCTGATCTATTATTTAATACATACATTAGATGTAGCTAGCATAGAAACATGTTGATATGATCAACATGTAGTTCATACTATATTTATATATATTTTAATTTCTGATTTAATGTCATGTAATAATCATGTAATAGAATCTTAGATCTAGGGATTTTTGATCTTATAAAATAAATTTTGATTTATTTTAGTCTTCCGCTGTATGATCTTGAAAAAGTTTCAAGATCTAACCCTGAAACCCTAGATCTGGTTCCTTCAATTGGTATCAGAGCCTAGGTTCTTTATTACATATTATTTATACATGCTTAGATTATTTTTTAGATTAGATCTAATTTATAATCTGATTATTAAATCTGAAATTAAAATTTTAGATCAATCACAAACTGCAAGGTTGTCCTGCTGTAAGGTTTACCCCTTACAGTGCAAAGGTTGTCCTAGTTTGTGTAGATCTATCTTTAATCATAAATTTGTTAGATATGATCTAGATTAAATTTATGATTTATTAGATTTAAAAGATGTTTAAATCTGAAATAAAATCTCTTTGTTAATAATTTTTGTGCAAAGAAATTGTTTAAAGTTGAAATTGTTTCAATTACATGAACCTGTTTAGATTAGATCTAAAGTAGTTTCATGTTTATTTCACTTGCATCTTGATTCGGAATCAAACATGCAATATGGTTAATAGAATCATATTTAAAATTGTTTTACAAATATGAAAATGATTTTTTGAAAAGCCAAACCCAACCCTCAGCCCAAAACTTAATTAAGAATTAAGAAGTTGTTTGATTAGGTTCTAGGATTGTGAATTGAAGAACCTAAGACACAAATCATAACACATTGGGTTAATGGGTTAGTGGAAATAGGTCCATTAATTGGGTTAGACCTATGGTTAGATTAAAGATGGACTTAATTAGAGAATTAACTAAATCTAATCAATCGTTGTCTTAGATTAGGTCAAGGATTCTCTAGATCAATTACAATAGTTGTAGTTGGTCAAGTCCATGTCTTTAACGAGAACCAAATGGACTTGATTCTTGGCTAAGCGATCTAGCACGAACTGTTAGGTTGATCTAATCGAAACTAATTAAACCAGTTGGTGTCTAAGGTAAACCAGACCGGTGGTTTTTAATTGGGAGCTCGCTTACCTGGCCATTCATGATGGTGTCTAAGGCAAGCTTTGGCAGACCCTCCCACTGATCGAACTTACCTGGCCTCTTGGTGAAATTATGTTTTGATCGGATCACTTGACTATTCGAGCTGACCCATGTCAGCTAGGTAAATCAGTGTGACTGATTTAGGTGCTCCTAGACCAGCCCTTTTAATGGTCTCCCTTAAGCTGACTTGGTGAAGTCAGTGGGAGGATCATGATAAGCTGGTTCATCTGACCTCATCCTCTATATTATTTAAATCCTCTAAAATTATTAGGTCCTTAAAATGATAAAGTTATGGAGATAACTGAGTCATAGCCTCCCATTAAGGTGTTTGATAATGAGTCCATGAACTCAATAATCATTGCAGACCCAAAGGCCTGGTGCTTGTTGACTAATGGAATTATCACTCATCATATGACGACTTGGAAGTATCTCTCTAATGGTGGTTAGGTGAGCCAACCAAAGTTGGGCTTAATCATTCGTTGGTTAGATATACCAAGTATGATCATGTTAATGGTTGGACCTAACTGGATCCTTACAGTGGAGGCCAAAGCCTACTGATTAGGTTTCTGGGGCAAAATTAAAATTACTAGAAATTGTTTAGAGAAACAATTGGTTATGAACCTACCCTTAGATGTACATGGGTTGGCCAACCAAAGTTGGGCTTGTGTGCAGTCTAAGTGGATTCTAGTACCCGCTAAGGAATTAGGATAATTCCTCGAATTGGAGGTAGAGGCTACCAATTCGAATAAAATAGTGGGAGAAACCTTTTGATTAAAGTCCAAATCTTTAGATTTAATGAATCAATTACTAATTAGGTTATGGTTCTCCTTTGTGCAAATATGGCCACTTCCCTATCACTCCGATCATTGTTGGACAATGATAAGTTGGTGGGATCCAACTTCGATAGCTGGTATCGAAAGTTGAAGATAGTCTTGGAGCATTAACGGATCCTATATGTGATATTAGATCCTGCACCTGAGGAGCCAGCTGTCAATGCATGTGGAACAGTTAGAGACACTTACCAGAAGTGGCTCAGTGACCGGACCACGATGTGCTGTATCATGCTAGCTGCTATCATGAGCGACGAGTTCAGTCGCAGATTCGAGACGGCTCAGCCAAAGGACATGCTTCAAGTGTTGGAGGATACCTTTGGCACACCCGATGACGTAGAGAAGCACAAGACTAGTTGTGCCATCTTCAACGCCAAAATACGGGATGGAGTCTCTATCACTGATCATGTATTGTACATGATCGAGCTGATGGAACGATTGAGCAAGCTCGGCTTTTCCTTGCATGAGCAGTTTGGGAAAGATGCAATACTGAACTCGCTGCCCAAGTCTTGTCTCCCATTCCTCACTCATTATAGAATGACAAAGCCTGAAGTAAACTACCATGGGTTAATGGGGTTGCTTCAGAACTTTGAGAAGGATCACCAACTCCTCAAGGAGTCGGTGAACTCAGTGAACTCAGTGGGAGGTTCATCTTCTGGTTCTCGACCCTTTGAGAAAGGAAAGAAGAACAAGAAGAAGAAAGTCAAGAAGGTGCAAGTTCAGGCTGGGACATCTGTGCAGAGCCAGACCAAAAAGATCAAGCCTGATAAGAGTCTATTCTACTGGCAAGCACCCTAGATTAGATAGTGTGTTAAATATCTACTTATGGCATTGGAGGCTAGGTCATATAAATAAGAACAGAATAAACAGGTTGACTCAAGAGGGAATCCTCAAAGTCAGTGATTGTGAATCACTTCCAACCTGTGAGTTCTGTCTTCTTGATAAAATGACCAAGTCACCTTTTACTGAAAAGGTGAGAGAGCTACTGAGCTCTTGAGCCTAGTACATACTGATGTATGTGGGCCCATGAGCACCAGTGCTAGAGGTGGATATTTCTACTTCATAACTTTCACGGATGACCTATCCCGATATGGATATGTCTATCTGATGAAACATAAGTCGGATTCATTTGAAATGTTCAAACGATTCTGAAGTGAAGTAGAAAAATAAACTGGAAAGAGTATTAAAACTCTTCGATCTGATCGAGGAGGAGAATACCTTTCTAGTGAGTTTCTCACATATCTAAGAGAGAATGAGATTCTCTCCCAATGGACTCCTCCAGGAACACCACAGCATAATGGTGTGTTTAAAAGGAGGAATCGGACTCTGTTAGACATGGTTCGATCCATGATGGATTTTTTGCTAGCTTGCTGATATCCTTCTGGGGATATGTACTCGAATCGGCTTGTTATCTGTTAAATAGGATTTCAAGTAAGTCTGTAATTAAGACTCCATATGAGATATGGATGGGACGTAAGCCAGCAATTTCACACCTTAGGGTCTGGGGGTGCCTGGCCTATGTCAAACGATTAGTCACAGACAAACTTGGACCTAGGTCTGACAAATGCTCATTCATAAGGTACCCCAAAGAGACAAAAAGATATTTTTTCTACCATGCTGATGAACAAAAGGTGTTCGTCAGCCTTAAGGCAATCTTTTTAGAAAAGGAGTTCCTTGGTGAAGGAACCGTTGCCTCTAAGGTTGAACTTGATGAAGTTCAACAGGTAGAAGGACCGACACCAATAGCTGAACCTGAGTCGGATATGATTAGATCAGATCCGGAGCCCAATATACCTGCACCATTAAGGCGATCCGGTAGAGTACCGCGTCAGCCGGACAGATACTACGGTTTCTTGGTCCGGGACGGTGATCCCATCGAACTTGATGAGAATAATGAAGATCCGATCACCTATATGGATGCTATGCAGAGACCTGATTCCGAGAAATGGCTTGAAGCTATGAAATTCGAAATGGAGTCCATGAAGGTCAACGATGTATGGACATTGGTTGACCCACCTAAAGGGGTTAAACCCATTGGGTGTAAATGGGTCTTTAAAAGGAAGAGGGGCGCAGACGGAAAGGTGGAGACCTATAAAGCCCGTCTGGTTGCCAAGGGGTATCGTCAACGTTATGGTATTGACTATGACGAGACATTTTCTCCTGTGGCAATGCTCAAATCTATTCGGATAATGCTTGCAATAGCTGCCCATCTAGATTATGAGATCTGGCAGATGGATGTAAAGACAGCTTTTCTTAATGGAGAGCTGACTAAAGAGGTGTATATGATACAACCTGAAGGGTTTACATCCACAGATGAGTCCAAGATGTGCAAGCTTCAGAGATCCATTTATGGATTGAAGCAAGCTTCTCGGAGTTGGAACATGCGTTTTGATAAGGTGATCAAAACGTATGGCTTCATTAAGAATGGAGAAGAGTCCTGCATCTATAAATGGGCAAATGGTCCAGTTGTGGTATTCCTTATCTTGTACGTGGATGACATTCTCTTAATCGGGAATGACATCCCCCACTACAGGGAATAAAAGTTTGGTTGTCATCACAGTTCTCCATGAAGGACTTGGGTGAAGCATCCTACATCCTAGGGATGAAGATCTATAGGGATAGATCTAAAAAGATGCTTGGGTTATCCCAGTCCATGTACATAGATACTGTGCTGAAGAGGTTCAGCATGGAGAATTCCAAGAAGGGCTATCTACCGATAGGCCAAGGAATTTCTCTCTCTAAGAAGGATTGTCCGACAACTCCTGAAGAGAGAGAGCGTATGAGTAGAGTCCCATATGCTACAGCCGTGGGATCTATCATGTATGCCATGACATGTACAAGATCAGATGTGGCATACTCACTAGGAGTAGTGAGTAGATACCAATCTGATCCTAGAGAAAACCACTGGAAAGTGGTTAAAGCCATCCTTAAGTATTTGAGAAATACTAAGGACCAATGGTTGGTTTATGGCGAGTCAGATCTGAAACTTGTGGGGTTCACAGACTCCAGCTTTCAATCTGATCATGATGATAGCAGGAGTGTGTCGGGTTATATCTTTACTCTGAATGGTGGAGCCATCTGCTGGAAGAGTTCCAAGCAGCATACTGTGGCGGACTCTGTTTGTGAAGCGGAGTACATCGCAGCATCGGATGCCGCGAAGGAAGCTGTGTGGCTGAGGAAATTCATCAATGAACTTGGAGTAGCATCCTCCTTCGATGGTCCAGTCCTGCTCTACTGTGACAGCACTGGTACCATAGCTCAGGTGAAGGAACCCAAAGCACATCAGTGGATGAAGCACATCTTGCACCGCTTCCACCTGGTCCGAGAGATCGTGGATCGAGGTGACGTCGACCTTCAGAAGATCGACTGAAAGGAGAACCTAGCCGACCCCTTCACTAGAGCCCTGGCAATAAAGGAGTTCGACAACCACAAGTCGAAGATGGGTATTAGATACTGTGCCGAGTGGCTTTAGGACAAGTGGGAGTTGTTGGGAAATGTGTCCCAAAAAGCCAATCGTCAAGCTGTTGACGGTTGAGCAACCAAGTATTGTAATTGATTTGTTAATAAATAAAATATATTTGGCATTTTCATCATAAGCTTTCATCTTCTAATGAACTCCGTTGTTATGATGAAGTCCTTAGGACTATTTAGATTCGATAAAGAGAGGATTTATCGATTAGTCCTTAAAACTGTTCACGACCAAATGATAAGCTGTTAATAAGGACGACAGCTTCTATCGAGCATAGGTCGCTGTAGGCCGTATGGATTGGTTGTCCTCTTAACCAAGGAGTGTGGAGACACTGGTATGGCATACAGGTGAGATGTAAGGGTACATCATCATTGAACGTGACCAACTCCAGAGCATTCTGCTGTCGAGAATGTCTCTGATGGGATATAGGTATAAGTGTCCCTTAGACTTGAAATCACCTCAGTGACTTGCAAGCAACTCACTGTGCTTTGGTACTGGACTAACTGAATTTCTAATTCAGGGACGGAAGGCTTCTGGGCATAGTCAAGTACTTGCGAAGTCAGAGTGTGATCGAGATGGGATTGACCACTCCAAGAGTTGGAGAAGAATGAGTCGCTGTATTTCAATTTAGCAAAACCTTGGCCAGGGTAATCCATCAGATGGATTTGATATTTTGAAATACAATGTGGACAACCTGATCAGAGTTGACAGTTGAGCTCTGAGGTGTCCTATGATCATTTTGGTCAAGGGGATGAATTATATGAAAACTATATCCGCATGGGTTCTAAGGATGTTGTTCTATACATTCGACCTATCCGGACGTCGGGTACCATTGCTAGATGGTCACTTCGATTGGTATAAAAATTTGTTTCTATGCTACCGGCTTAGGTTCGGACCTATGAGGTCACACACATTAGAGTTCATGATCCGATCAGATGGTTGATCAATGATTAAGAATCGTTCTAGGGTTAGATGATCAATACGATTGATATTTAACCCAGTGCAAGTGTTGCAGGAGGATCGATTAGCAATTCGATTGCTAATTAGCTTAATTTGATTAAGCCAATGGGCTGAGATTAAGTCTAATTAAATATGATTTAATTAGATTTGATTTGGGCTTGATTGGATCAAGTCCAATTGGTTTATTGGATAAGCCAAGTGCAAGGAAAGACTAGTCCTAGTTCAACTAGGACTTGGGTCAATCTAATTTCTAATTTGATTAGAAAATTAAATCAGATTTAAATCTAATTTAATCTGATTAAATTAAGTTCTTAATTAGGTTAAGACCTATTTTAATTGGATTGATCTAATTTTGATTTGATTTGGTTTGGGAAACCAAATTAAAACAAGTTATGAGACAGAATCCTAGTAGGACTAGGATTCCACCTTGCGCCACATAAACCTTCTCCACGCCCTCTCTCTTATTCAACGTCAATCTCCACTTATTTTGTGCGACAAAAGCCCTCTCCCAGATCTCTCCCACGTTCACAAAAGGTCTCCTCTCTTCTTTCTTACATGGAAGGTGATTTGGATCAAATCTAAAAGGAATAAGTTTGGATTTCGAATTCTATGAGATAGAGTTTTAGAAATCCAAAACTCTTTCAATTTTGCACCGAATTTATCCAAATTTTTTTTGGAATTTTCATGGCTTTTAGGGTTTATATTGTACACCCTTTTCTGATGATCCATGCATGAAAATATGGAGGAGGTGCTCAAGAGTTGGGCGTCCCTTTACTTGCCATGTTTGGATAAGCCTTGACTGGGTGTTTGACCTAGACAAGGACTCTATCATATCTCTCTATATAAGATGAGTTTCTTCGTGAAATTTTAAGGGGAGATAGATATTTGAGAGGCCTTTCTGCCATCCAAAAATCAGAGAGAAATACCTTTGGGTCGTGGAGATATAAAAGACGCAAGTTTGGGTGTCTAGAGAGAAAAACGTGAAGAAGAAGAGGGTCTTCTTCTAGGGTTTTTATTTTCATATCTTTCCTCCTTCCATCTTGAGTTTCCTGAGAGCGTCTCAGATCTGAAACTCCTCCTTCTACTTTCCATCTTTGGAAGAGTCCAAATCAAGAAGAAGGAGGCACCTGATCAACCATCAAAGAAGGATCAGCGCAGTACTAGCATACTGTGCTGATTTCCTGAAGCAGGACTTCTGATCGAGATTCGTGGGCTCGTGTGGACGACTCCTAGAGGCCGGACGCGTGTGCGGCTTGCAACATCATCCTTAAGCCCGGATCAGCGAGGTTAGAGCGTCTAACTTGCAAGGTAATAGATCTGATCTATTATTTAATACATACATTAGATGTAGCTAGCATAGAAACATGTTGATATGATCAACATGTAGTTCATACTATATTTATATATATTTTAATTTTTGATTTAATGTCATGTAATAATCATGTAATAGAATCTTAGATCTAGGGATTTTTTGATCTTATAAAATAAATTTTGATTTATTTTAGTCTTCCGCTGTATGATCTTGAAAAAGTTTCAAGATCTAACCCTGAAACCCTAGATCTGGTTCCTTCAGCTTTTCACCAGCATATCATCAACGTAGACTTTCATGTAACGTCCAATTTGTGCTTTGAATAGTTTGTTGACTAGCCGTTGATAAGTAGCTTCGATATTCTTTAAATCGAACAGTATTACTTTGTAATAGTAGATGTCTTTGTCGGTTATAAAGGCAATATGCTTCTCATCTTCGGATGCCATCCGAATTTGATTGTAGCCTGCGAAGGCATCCACAAAGCTCAAAAGTTAATGTCCCGAAGTTGTATCAACTAGTTGATCGATCTTTGGTAAGAAAAAACTATCCTTCGGACAAACTTTGTTTAAATTTATATAGTCGATGCACATTCTCTATTTTTTATTGATTTTTCTCACCATCACTATATTGGCGAGCCAATCGAAATAATTGGCTTATCTGATGAAGCCAGCAATGAGGAGTTTATTGACTTCTTCGTTGATGACCTTCTATCTTCAGGAGCAAAAGAACTTTTCTTCTATCTCACCAACTTAACTTTAGGATCAATGTTCAGTCAGTGGGTTATTACTTTCAGAAAAATTTTTAGCATGTGTTGCCGACCAAGCAAAAATATCGACATTTGCTCTTAGTAGTTCACTAGTTGTTGTCGTTCTTGATCAGACAATTGTGATCCAATTTGGACCGTCTTCTTAGGAAACCAGTTGCTCGACTGGTTCACTCATTTCTTCATTTTTTCTTTGGTCCAATTTATCAACGGACAAAGAGTCTTCAGATTGATTATTCTTTATAGAGATCATGAAGCAACATCGAGCAAGTTATTGATCTCCATATATTTTTTCGACTCTATTTTTTATTAAAAATCGGACCAATAAATGATATATTGAAACCACCACTCTCAAGGCATTTAGTCCAGATCATCCAAGTATGGCATTGTAAGTCGAAAGAACTAGAACGACTGTGAATGTCAGGAGAATGGTACTTTATCATGAATCTATTCTTGTGGTTAGTGAGAGAGTAATTTTTTATTCTACGGTGACTGTATCTTCAGTAAAACTGACTAATGGTGTTGAGACTCTTTTGAGTCAGTTAGTCAGTAGTCGCATTCGAAAAAAAATCGAGTAAAAGAGAACATCAATTGAGCTTTCATTATTGACTAGAATTTTTTTTTCATCATAGTTTGCTATCATCATCGAGATGACGACAGTATCATCATGAAGAGTTTGTATTTTTCGAATATCATCTTTCGAAAAAAAAATTACATTGTCAAGTCATCGTTTCTTCACCGAATCTTCTTCGAAAGTTACACCCCAATCCTTCGGTCGCCTAGAGATCATGTTGATCACTCCTACCGTTCGCCGATTGTTGATCATTTTTTCAACTTGTGGTTGAGGCTGTTGGTCGGTGGGAAGTTGAGTCGGATGATCTCATCAAAATTTTTTGAAGTAGCCATGTCGAATCAGGATCTCTATTTCATCCCTAAGTTGAATACGTTATTCAGTATCGTGACCGTGATCACTATAAAATAGATAATACTTCTTCTTGTCATGACTCCTCGATGGCACTTTCATCGGTAGGAGATGTCAAAGATACTCCTCTCCCTCGATCTCCATTAAGATCTATGTATGGAGAGAAAAAAGAGGAGTATAGGAGTCATACTTATTACCATAGTGGTTCGACCTTGGACTCTGTCGATGGGATGAAGCTTTCTTATTGATCGTCATCTGACTTGGTTCGATCGAAGCTTCACTTTTCTTTTATTTTTTTTCTGATCTTTTTCTTCTATCTGACGCCAGTCAGAAGCACCTTCATCCATGCGGATATACTTGTATGTGCGCTCCAAGAGTTCAGCATAGGTTCGAAGGAGTATTATCCAGAGAGTAGGTGAATCTGGATCCCCTCAGACCTCTCTTCATGGCCAAGATGACCATATATTCATTGAGATCTCTGACCTCAAGCATGGCCATATTGAAGCGAGCCATAAAATCTCTTAATGTCTCTGTCTTGCCTTGCTTGATGGAGAAAAGACTATCTGATGTCTGTGGTACCTTTCAGCTAGTGCTGAAATGAGTCACGAAGAAATGTTCAAGCTGCTCGAAAGCATTTATGCTCCCCGACTGAAGCCTAGAATATCAGGCTCGAGCAGCTTTTCGAATAGTTGCTGGAAAGTCAATACATAAGAGGGCATTGGTTGTCCCTTGAATCATCATGAGAGCATTATAGCTCTCTAAATGATCAATTGGATCGGTGGAGCCGTCATATGGCTCCATCTGCGGCATCTTGAATTGAGATAGAATCGACTCGTCCAAGATACGCTGAGAGAGAGGTTGGACAGTGTGGAAGTCGTAGTCGTTAGAAGACCTCCGACCTTCCACTTGAAGTCGAGCAAGTTGGCGGTCGATCTCTTTGAACTTGCACTCGTAGTCATCGAGCCACCGTTGTTTGTGCATCCATAGTGACTACAAGACACGAAGAGCTGGGCTCTGTCAATGGAGGTAAAGGAGGAAGATCTTTTCGACGAAAAGATTGCCTCACAGATCCTGTAAAATTTTGAGCTCTGATCTTTGCCATGATCACTCATATTCGCCCTCCCTATCCAGCACGTCAATCTGTTGCGATCAATCCCCTGTTGCACCTATTGTGGGTGAAGAACACATGCAAAATGAAGTTCACACTGACCGATATTGTGTCCAGTGGAGACCCTCCGATGCTTAAGTCTGTGGGGAGTGGTAAATAACAGATAAGTATTTAAAGAAGCAGAGTTTCAGCTCCAAAGAGTCCTTACCACATGCTGTTCATTTACCTCCTTTATAGACGAGTAGTTGGTAACTATTTGTAATAGTTAGACACATAGATCCCACTTATCTCGACATTATATGATCGTGGGATGAGTGGTTGTACCTACCACTGATCATGTTCTGACTATTATGCGCTTTCTGCGCTAGTGGTTTCTGATTTGCCGACTATACGTCGGTAGTCTGAAGATGTCGACTGTATGTCGATAATTGAGGAAATCCGAATGACCATTGATAAGCAACTCTAATATGTCGATGGTCATCGATCTGAAATTAGTCGAGTCGTCATAGTTGGAGTTTACTAAGGATGGCTATGGACAGCCGACTGTAAATCGACCAACCGATTGATAGTCAGCAGTTCGTGCTTATTAGACCGATTAAAAGTCAAAATCAGAGAGTCGGTTGAATTACCCCAATAGATCTTTATTTATATTTGAAAATAATGATTGATTTGTATAAACTCATTGATAAGAGGAACGTAAATCTTTTTATCTCATATGGCAATAATATTTTGATTAAGAATGATAATAATGTGATTCTTATGTTTAGCATACATCAGGGAGTTGAAGAGATACACTTATTTATTAAAGATAATATCGACAATCCAATTTCTTCTATAGTTATTACTTCTGGATAAGATGTTGGTAAAATTCAAGTTAGAAGTCAACTTGGATGGAAAGTTGAAGGAGATATTGAAGGTCAAGTTGGAGAGGAAGTTGGAGGAGGGGAACTTGAACATGATGTTGGAGTTCAAGTAAGACCTGAAGTTCAAGCTGGCAATCAAATTGACAAGGAAGATGATGTGCTCGAGTTGTTAGAAGAAAATTATTCTTTTTTTGATTCAAATGATGATGAGTGAATAATGGAGGAAAAGTCGAATAATGGAGGAAAAGTCAAATAATGGGGATGACAATGATTCAACTGATGGGGGTAAGGATGAGAGATCTAATAATGATAACAATAATGATTATTTGAGTGATGTGAATTCTATTAAATCAGTGGATCTTTTCAATAGTAACGAGGACTAGTTATATGGAAAGGAAAAAAAACTTCTCCTTATTAAATGTAAAGGGCACACCGTTTAATGTTGCAGATAGGCGCAAATTATGTTTCGAAAAGAGCAGTTATTTATAGATGTGAATGAATTTAGAAATATATTGAGAGATTATGTAGTCATAGATAGCTATGACTTAAAAGGGATAAAAATAAATTTGAGAGAGTGAGTGCCCAATGCTTAGGTTAAGGATATACTTGGAGAATTCATGCATTCATTACACCTGCCAAT
The DNA here is from genome assembly GCF_000442705.2 of Elaeis guineensis. Lineage (NCBI taxonomy): Eukaryota > Viridiplantae > Streptophyta > Magnoliopsida > Arecales > Arecaceae > Elaeis > Elaeis guineensis. Next base: position 22,064,732 of record NC_026000.2, read on the forward strand.
AAGACCTTTATGATAAAAACTTTATAAGGACATCATACATGTGTAAAGCCTATAAACAATAATAATGCAAACTTCAAATGGATAACTAGGATGTTAGAGCCTCATTTAAAGGCTGAGCCACATATGAGTTATGAGTTAATATATCAAATTTTGGCTAAAAAACACTAAAAAAGTATAGTATCAAGCCACACATGATGCAGCTATATAGAGCAAAAATAAAAGCACTGGAAGGGATTGAGAGAATATGGTGAGTCTTATTCTAAGCTGTCTAGATATGTTGAACTATTTCGGATAAAATTCTAGTACATTAGTAAAGATTCAGTTAAATAAGAGATCTGCATAATCCAAAGAGTGCCCCATGTTTAAAAGGATCTTCATATACTTTGAGGCAATGAAAAAGGATTATCTAAAGAGGTGCAGATCTTAGGATTAAATGAATGCCATTTAAAAGGGCCATTTGATGGAGTACTATTTTTTCGACAATTTTCATTGATGGGAACAAGAGACTGTTTCCTGTAGCTTATGGTGTGATAGAGATAGAATGCAAAGATAACTGGAGATTCTTTTTAGAGTATTTATATCTTTGCATTAGTGGTGGCACAATAGACAACATACTAATTATAATATCTGATAAGCAAAATATATGTCCTCTATCATACTGTATGTTAAAATTTGCTTTGATTCTTGTTGCTTTGATGCATTCACGCTGTTGCTTTGATTTGCAACAAACTTGAAGGTTTGATTTGCTTGAAAATATATTGTTATCTACAAGTAAAATCCTACATACATGAGATAGTTTAACATTATGCCTTTGGTATGAATACATACAATTACCCAACTTGAATGATAACATTTGTTTTTTATTTTAGAAGTATATGAGATGTTGATTCAGATATAAGGTTAATGTATTTTCTACAATGATCCCTTTGACATGTATAGAATAACATTTGTTCCTTTTGACATGTATTGTTCTCTACTGCAATTTTGATAATATAGTCTTGAATGTAGCTCCATTGACCTCCTCTGTTTATGTGTTTATGAACGCAATCTTGAATATTTTACTCATATTGCTTATTCCATGTGTAGAATTTGGCAAATGTAGTTTCTGAAACATTCTCTGATGCTAACCATCATTTCTGTGTTAGGCATTTGTATTGTAATTTCAGATCAAATTTTTTTGGTTTGATGCTGAAGTTTGACTTTTGGAATACTGTTAAGGTATATGATCATTTGATATTTAATGATGCAATGAAAAGAATAAAAAAGCATGATGCCAAGTCTTATCAACACATGGCAAAATTACCTGTAATAATGTTGGCAAGGCATGCTATTTGTTCAGAAGCTCAGCATGACCACATCACAAATAATATGTGTGAGTCTTTTAATTAATGAGTGGGAAAGTTTAGAAGCAAACCCATTCTTGGATTGTTTGAGAATATAAGGCTAAAGTTGATTAGTAGATTACAAAAGAAGTATGCTAAAGGATATTCTTGGGAAGGTAAATTAACTCTATTTGCTAGATCTAGATTGGATAAAATCATACAAGCATCAAAGGTCTGCAAGTTGATACCAACAAGCAACCAAAAATTTTATGTGTTGGAAGGGGCCAGAAAATTTGTTTTTAATTTGAGTAAAAGAATTTGTACATATGGTGAGTAGGAAATCACTGGATTGCTATGTAAACATGTTGTACTATATGTTAGTTATACAAGAAAAGATTTAGAGGAATTATGTGATAAATGCTATATAGTATCAAAATATTTAAAGGCATATAGTTTTATGATTCATTTATTATCTGATACTAATCTTGATCCAAAGAACAATGATGAGAACTTATGGCCTCCATCTCTCGAAAGATTACTTAAAAGATCGAGAATAAATAGAAGAAAGAAAGGAAGTAAATCTGTTGGAAAGAGGTCCACCACTGTGAGGTGTGATAATTATAAGAGATTTGATCATAATCGAAGCACCTACCAACGTGCCCCTATGATAAAAAAAGATTGAATTATCAAATTTATTTCTTAACTTTAAAACATTAAATTTTTTACAGTATGTTGTGATTTTGTAGAAGAAAGTACAAGCACACCCTTCAAACCAAATGAATAGATCTCAATAGTCCTAGGTTAGTGATGGAATATCTACAACTAGATCTACCTTAAAGGAAAGGTGTGGATCTATTTCAAAGGGAAGATCTTCTTCAAGGGATGCATCTTCTTCTAGGATTCGATCAAGCAGAAAGAAGACTTAAAAAGTTGATAGAGGAAGTGGTGGATCTAATTCAAGGAAGATGATTGCACATTTAATCTCAAGCTAGCAAAGTAGCTTTGGGAATCTTTAAATTGGGCTGTTTGGATTGATATTTTTTTATCTTCTTTTGGATGTAAAAGATTGTTGGTTACTGCTTTTGATGCCATGTGGGTTGTCTATATTTTGTCTGTGGCGTATGTTTGATGATTAAGAGTTAGAAATTTTTTACTTTTTAATATATATATACATATATATTAAGCAAAGTATGGAAAAATGACATGTAGTAATGTTTGCATTCAATATATTATAGCATTATTTTAGATTGGAAAGGATACTGTTTCAAGCACTATTTATATTCAATATACTGTATGTATATCCAAATTGAATTTAAGTGTTTCATACCAGCTTATGCTTTTCATTATAGCCTATGCTTTCTATTTAGATTCAGTTGATATTATTTCTTGATGTTTTTATGCAGATAGCATTATTCTGATTATAAATAATCATTCGAACAGATTACTTATGATCAACAATTTTTACTTTTATGATCAGCAGGTTATAAAAAATCATTTAGTGCCATGTGAGACGTATTTATATGAGACATGTTTAGATTACTTTTATGATCAGCAGGTCTTTGAATAGATTTATCAAACACGTTCAGCTTACTTTCTAATGTATTTTGACTTGAATATGTTCAGATTACTTTCTAATACATTTTCAGATTTATTAAATTTATAACCTGAACAAAATCATGAGCAATTTTCATATCAAAGACATCTAAAATATTCAAACTTTAAATATGATAGGCAGACTGTTACACAAAAAATTTAAAACAAAAACTAAATAAAGGATAGAAATAGTCAAAAAGATCTAACAAGCACACTTTGTATTTCTAACTCAAAAAAATAAGATCATACATGAACTTGGATATTGTGCCAACTTTCATTAAACTAATAAGTTTTCCAAAACTCTAATACAATTAATTTCACTTAAATATAAATAAAATTATAAAAATAAGTAATACGAGCATTCCAACCAAAAATCTATTTATCACAGCACTACTTTCGTCTAATTCTTTAATCTTACAATACAACTTTCTTAACTCTATCCTTAAATCACTAATTTCTCTTCTAATATCTCGAAGTGAATCATCAACCGATACCAACGACTGACTTCTAAATTGATTATTGATAGGCAAGCACCGATCAACAAAGCAAAGTTCTTTACAACTATAATACAATTTGTCTGGATTTTTTTGAAAACTTGAAATTTTTTTGGATACTATGCGACTACAATGGCATCGCTTGTTGAAACAATCTAGCAACAATGAGCAACATTGAGAATCTGCAGTGAGTTGAGACATCAGGATATCCTGTAGAAAATACTAAACAACATTAGTTAATAAGAGGAAACAGAAATAGATGATGTAACATTAATTTCATATCAAGACAGCCAAGATTTGATGTCCACTATTAACTATTTTAATGGAAAACAAATAAAACAAAGAACCTATTTGATCATTATACTCTTCAAAGACTTCTAATTTGATAAGCACTAAGCATGTCAAATAACAAGTATCATTCTCCACCTATTTCATACATAGGCACTTTTAAAATGGACATTGGCACCTTCTAAATTGAAATAACACAAATAATTGTGCAAGACACAGGAAGGTAGTCAATCCCTATTTCAAAAGCACTCAAAAAAAATGTTTTACAATCTTTCTGAAAACAATACATTAGATAATAACACCAACAAATGTTAATAACTTGTCACAGGGTAAGCTTTTCTTTAACATATTTTTCAACCTGAAATATTTTCAAATGACAACAGGGAAATTGGAAATATACGAACATTATCCTTGCAATTCAGCCAATGAACTTGACCTAAAGCACCAAAAGCTTGTCACAAATAGGTTTGAAACAATGATACCCATAGGACTCTATAAACAAGACAGCTAGATCTTTATGATCAACACAGAGAATATTGTTCTATGTGATGAAAAACACAAACCTATCTTATGACTAATGCAGCTTGCGAGGATGTCAAAGTTTAATAAATTGCATGTATCTATGAGAAATTTCATAAATCCCTAATAAATTCAAACTAAACTCTAATAAGTAACATGCCTAACAATAAAGAGGCTAACGATTCCAATGAAGGACGCCAATCTAGGGTTCCGATAAGACATTGGATCGGACGGAGAGGATATGTCGGGAATGGAGAGGGCGAAATAGGTTTCAGTGGAAAGAGAGAAACTCGAAGGTAGTCCGAGGAGCACAAGAGACAAAGAGCGAAGATCACCAGAGCAAGAGGCCATCGTCAGAGAGAAGAGCAATGAAGCTAAAGGGATCTTAGAGGAAAAATCGATTTTTATAGAAAAAAAGGGTTCCCACTTCATTTTCTTATCTTTTGTTCGAGGCTATTTCACTCATTTCAAAAATTTGTAAAAACATGACAGTTAGATCCAAGTTGACATTAACGGACTGTCTAATGATATAGATTAGACTATAAGATTGAATAAAACACGAAGGATGTAGATGTAGATTTTCAAAACTTTGTATAACTGTAATTTCGATCTAATATCAAAAAGATTTTTATAATTGATCTAATATTTTATAATACAAACAGAACGCCATAAACTGAGACTAGCAAGAGGGCACCATAGATGTTAAAGCTTACCTTTTCGCGCCGAGGGATCCAATTGTTGGCACGGAGGTCAAGGAGATCATGGACCATAAACCTAAATCGTGGCACAAGCTGGGGGTTCGTCGTCAGCTCCTTCAGCCGGTTGAAATAAACATCATTAAAACGACGAGATTTGGGGCTTTCATCCAACTGCTTGCCAATGGTGTTAAAGACCTCACAGATTCCCTCGACATTTTCCTCGGCATGGCAAGGTTTGCCATCATGCCCCAATAACTCCTGTTAACAGTAACAGCGTCAGGCAATTATTTAAAACAGTGGACCACTCAAAAAATGCAAAAGAATCAGTTTTAAGATGAATAGTATGATCCGCATACTTGGATGATGTGATGCACTATTTTCTCTGGAACCATCTTCTGCTTTAGAAGCTCACAAATAAGACGGATGTTACCAAGAGTGCAGAGCCTCACCATTCTTTCTTTTTCTCTACATTCCATTTCTTGGTCTGGGCCTGTCAACTTTCTAATCTCAGCCCTCAGATTGTCAGCACCTTCAAATGTCTCCTGACAATTATTCAAGAGTATACGCTTGAAAGTGATTTCTTTCCCACCTGGTTCTTCGGGAGGGAATGGAGGGAGACTCTGATTTAGATCAGAACACAATTGCGCATACATGGGACAGAAGGTAGGCTCAAAAACAGCTTTTTCAAATATAAGTTTAGTGACATCCTGCATCATTAGTCTGTTTTAACAACTAAAATTTTGGGAGGGGCAGCAACTGTGCATAAATTCTGGGAAACATGAAAACTAAAAAGCAACTAAGCATAAATTTTGGGAAGCATGAAAACCTTTAGAATATCGGGTGTTGTGATTCCAGAATCAATCAGTTGTCCCTTGAGAACATCAAGTTTCTCTGGAGTCAGCTTATTCAATATACTGCATTAAAATAAATAACAGAAAATTAAAAAGAAGTCCAATTCATATGATCTTGCTTCCACCAATCCGATAGAACAAAAAATTGCACAAAAAAGGAGGGAATAGACATGTCTTATCAACAGATTCGGGGAAGAATAAGTTGCGGAAAACCAAATGTAACAACTTATAGAAGTTAGATTTAGAGTCATATATAAATCCACCTTCGAAACTAAAAGGTTAAAAATATATTTTAAAAAAAACATGATTAACATATGCCAGCAGGCTAAACTAAACAAGCATGTCAATTACCCCTTTACTGTCTTTAGAACCCGTTCTTTCTCTGTAAGATTGCCTCTTCGAGCAGACCATGGCATTTCAGCCTTGACCAGAGCGAGTGTAGGTCCCACCTAAATAAATTGCATGTTACAAATGTCAAAACAAAAAAGAGATCCATATAGACATTAACAAACAGATCGGACTGCATAAGTACATAAAGACTATAAACGAGCATGTTCCACGTTAAACATGAATGATCATTTTGAAGGTGGTGAAAGATGGTGCAACATTTTAAGCAATCAAAAGAAAGATTAACAATAATGACAATCCATGGCACAGGCATTTACACATGAATTAAGCTGTGAGTTCCTTTTTAACGAATTCCTATCAGGGCCCAAGAATGAGAATACAGGTCAAAGTTAGAACTATTACAGCCAATATTGCTAAAACAAAATTTTGAAAGTATAACAAAAATAGATCATATTCCGCATCTTTAATAGTCTATAGGTGGAGCAAAGGATGCAGTTCAATTGAAGGCACAAAGGGTTTCCTGAACAAATTATTTATTCTGCTTAAGAAAGATGGTTAGATAGGAAAGTGGTTGAGTTTAAAGAGAGTGAACACAATTAAGATGTCTTATTTAATATTAAAAAGAAGAATACAACTGAGTAGCTAATATTATAAACAAGAAGGATAAGCAGTATTACCTAGGTCAGAAAGAGGAATCGAGATGTCAACAGAATAAAAAAAAGAATTTACAAGGAATCAAGAAGAAACATCCCAGTTTGAAGGATGTAATCCTAATAAAAATTGGGGTAAACCAGAATCCCCCAGCTAACCTCATTGATGCCATAAGAGGCATTAGTTATTTTATATGCCTACATTTACTGAATGCAAAAGTAATATCTGGGCATTATTTTCATGAAATTATCCAACAAACGATTAAGGGAGTCAAAAGATGTTCTTTTCCCTTAAGAAAAAGGAAAAGCAAGAACATGCATGCTAGTTAGTATTAAATTTTTTAAATAAATATATGCAAACTGTCCAGCTCTGTGGAGGATTGTCATAGTGTAATTTCATGCTCACATGGTTAACTTATAGAGTGCATTATATCCCCACAAGTTCCTTGACAAGATTGACTCCTGCAGTGGATAGAAGATCCATGGTCAAACTGTTTAATAATCCAAGTTAATTGAGAAAGAAAAGAAAGAAACCATTTTTGCAGGTCTAACAGTTTATCCAATTCCAAATAGCAATTAGGCTGCAAAGACAAACCCATATGACTATCAAAGAGTTCTTGTAGTTTTTCTTCACAAAGAAAAAATTTCAGACCACAACATCATTGAAACCTCCATTGTTGTGCCCCCATAGGAAGTTGCCTATATCAATGTGCTTATGTTGAATGAGGTCTATTTTAGAAAATTAGTAATTCTATGTTTAGATTGAATTAGATGTGAAGTTCCGTTTTGGATTGCAAGTATGAAAGCAAACCAGAAGGGGATTGCATATTCCTCTTGCTTTCCATGCCTAGCTTTCTCATTCAAGCTTTTTTATGCAACCCAGCCCCATGCCAGGACCAGGCTAGCTTTTTTTAAGGCATCGGCGTTGCCCCCATGCTTCCATGATCATCAAATGCAGAAAGTTAGGAATTTGAGGTAAATATGAAGAACACATGCAAACCCACAGGAAGAACAGTAGCCTTTTCAGTCTTTCACAAGTTTTCATGTTTCTTAGGACTTCCCTCATTTCAGGAAATATGGTACAGAAACCAAATGATAGCAAGTATCAGTGTCATAATATTCTTGGATTTCACTTAAATTGATTTTCAAGTAGTCCAAGGAACCAACTTATGATTATTTTTGCCCAAATTTATGAGTCCATAGTGATATCTACATAAAAACATATAAAATATTTTTTATGTTAATGAAGCTTTAAACTTTTTGCTTGATTGAAATTCCTTTATGAGTCAAAGTCTGTTAATTCCTATGGCCATAACATGTAGGTTAGCAGTTGTTTCAAGATTAGAAAACATTGTTTCCGAGCTGTTTTAGTTAATAAGGGGTTTACATAAAGTTACTAATTTCAAAAAATTTCTTTTTTAGTTGAGATAGAGATCAAGTGGATAGGTGTGGTACAGTTTTTTGCTCTCCCCTTCTCCCTTCCTCTAGTTTTTTCTTCTTATTTTTCTTTCTTTTCTTCTCTGGCTTGCTTGTTGTTGTGCCATAAATTAGTTCTCAACCTATTTCTTGATTTGGTTTCTGACTCCAGAATGTTCTATTATTCTACAAGTAGTCCTAGACATCACCAAAAGGCCTATAAATTCCATACTTGACGGAACCTTAACCACTTTATTCATCCACTTTGACCCACCTAAACCCCTCAACTCCAAGCATTCTCAAGAAACTTATGCGACACCAGAACCTTTATACCCACAATCTGATCATGAAGTCTCTTGAAAACCTTGCAAGCATACTCTCTTGCATCCTAGCCCTAGATTCTAGTGTCAACCTTTATTTATGCTTATGACCAAAGTCCAAAATATACTTCCTCCTTACCCCATTAAACTTGGATCTGTCCAGATATATTATCCTCCTTGCAGCAGAAACCAAACCATTAAACCCTTCTAAAAATCATAGATTCCATGCCATTGCAAATATGCATCTCTGACCCCATAGAGTCCCACATCAAAAGCAAATCATATTATGCTCAAATTAGCTTTTGATCAAATAGCTAGTTGGATGTGTATTGAAACTCATCACAACTAAAGCAGGCATCACATGCAAAGAAGATTAAAAGAGTGCTGTAGATTGTACAAGAGTCAGGAGAGATGATGGAGAGACTTAAATTGACATAAATGGACGTTGTGAGGAAGAAAAAAATTGCAAGTCACAAAGACCAGATATGAAATAACTAAAACCAAGGACAATTGACGGTTACAACCTTCACATATGCAGGAAAGAATGGCACTAAAAATGAAGTAAGAATATCAGCAAGCAAAGATATGAAAGACAATTAATGCAGTTACAGAATTTCACCTTTAGTGGGTCCAGAGGAACAAATTAACATACAAGCATGAAAGGTGTGGAGCTCAAGGAAGTCAGAACCATGCTAAAAAGGTTCTGAATACTGGACTTGACTTTAAGAGAAAAATAAATGCAATGTCAACAAACTACCCTGAAAGAATTGGATAACACATGTTTCTCAATGCCGAAAAAAGCATTTAAAGTCCATGAAGGTGGCAGCAGAGGCGGCACAGCTTTTGTTATTCCGGGCCCTGATTCTACCTTTGTGATAGCAGGAGGATGCCACATTATGGACTCCACAGCTCCTGAGAGAGAGCTGAGGGCAGCTTGGACTGGACTTACCTATGCGAGGCGGGTTCTTAGAGCTGATTGATTGGTTTTGGAGGCAGACTCCTCTACAGTTATTAGGTGGATCTAGAGCCGAGCAGAGTCAATGATTGCCCACCCTCTTCTGTGTGAGATTTAGAAGGGCGATCAGGGAATGCACCTCCCTTGCAAACTGGGTAGCTTCTTATGTTGCAGGTCATTCAGGAAAGGTCTTGTGAACAAAGCTCAAGATGGTTCCATGTGGTTTGTGGGATATTTTATTTTCTAATCTTTTTGGATGTATTCATAGATGGTGGGTATGATCTATCCGCCTTATCAAAATAATAATAATAATTCCACTGTTTGAATGGTATTGTTCATAGGATAAACAAGGACATCCAATTGTATGAGGCTCCCACTACTATAGGGTCTGGGAAGGGTCAGACGTACACAGCCTTATCCCCTTATGTGGAGAGGTTGTTTCCATGCTTTGAACCCATAATGCCCTATTTGAGATGAAGAAACCTTATTGTTAAACCCTGTCCCACCCTCTGGTACTGTTGATAGCATAAAGCAAAAAAATTTAAGCAAGAAATTTTTAAGGAAGAGAATGTCAATATGTGCTGACTTAAATAGTTCTGTCAAGAGAAGTGAAGGGTATCAGAGGATATAAGGTGGACAATGGACAGAAGAAATGAATGTGATCAGAGAATAAATACTTAGGCCCATTGTTGCCCTTGAGCAATCGCATATACAGATTCAAAGACAAAAGTGAAAAACAATGAGATTGAGGTGAAATTCAAAAGCGGAAAAAACATGTCATATATAGCTTGTTCCTTCTTAAGAAGACATAAAAGAATATGTATTTGATGGTAGAGTTATACAAAAGATAGCCATACCAAAGCCCAAGTATGCACCTGGGGACAAGAAGAAAAGGGGTGATGCTATAAGATTCAAAAAAATAAAACAATATAAAGTGGTGAATGACAAATACAAAAACATGGTACTAAGCATCAAAGATTGGATCATTGCAGCTTTCTTATTTGCCATATATTATGACCCTTCACATAATTCTGTAAGGGTGTATATGAAGTTTACAATTTTACAAAAAAACTACTTTAAGAATGAGGTGCAAGAGTGAAAAAGGAACCAAATCCCAAAAGTAGCATGGATTGAAGATGCAGTTGACACAGTTTGACTTATGTTAGTCGCACATCAAGAACCAACCTGCTGCTGACTAGTTCCCAATTCTTGGAACTCTAACCAAAATCAATTCGAAAACACATTATCTCTCACATGTCCAAAAATAAAATATTTTATAATACAAACAGAATGCTATAAGCTGAGACCAGCAAGGTGGCACCATAGACGTTAAAGCTTACCTCTTCGCGTTGAGGGACCCAGTTGTTGGCACGGAGGTCAAGGAGATCATGGACCATAAACCTAAATTGTGGCACAAGCTGGGGGTTCGTCGTCAGCTCCTTCAACCGGTTGAAATAAACATCATTAAAATGACGAGATTTGGGGCTTTCATCCAACTGCTTGCCAATGGTGATAAAGACCTGACAGATTGCCTCGACATTTTCCTCAGCATGGCAAGGTTTGCCATCATGCCCCAATAACTCCTGTTAACAGTAACTGCATCAGGCGATTATTTAAAAATGTGGACCACTCAAAAAAAGCAAAAGAATCAGCGTTAAGATGAATAGTGTGATCTGCATACTTGGATGATGTGATGCACTATTTTCTCTGGAATCATCTTCTGCTTTAATAGCTCACCAATAAGACGGATGTTACCAAGAGTGCGGAGCTTCATCATTCTTTCTTTATCTCTACGTTCCATTTCTTGGTCTGGGCCTGTCAACTTTCTAATCTCAGCCCTCAGATTGTCAGCACCTTCAAATGTCTCCTGACAATTATTCAAGAGTATACGCCTGAAAGTGATTACTTTCCCACCCAGTTCTTCAGGAGGGAATGGAGGGAGACTCTCATTTAGATCAGAACACAATTGCGCATACATGGGACAGAAGGTAGGCTCAAAAACAGCTTTTTCAAATATAAGTTTAATGACATCCTGCATCATTAGTCTGTTTTAACAACTAAAATTTTGGGAGGGTCAGCAACTGTGCATAAATTCTGGGAAGCATGAAAACTAAAAAGCAACTGAGCATAAATTTTGGGAAGCATGAAAACCTTTAGAATATCGGGTGTCGTGATTCCAGAATCAATCAGTTGGCCCTTGAGAACATCAAATTTCTCTGAAGTCAGCTTATTCAATATACTGCATTAAAATAAATAACAGAAAATCAAAAAGAAGTCCAATTCATATCATCTCGCTTCAACTAATCAGATAGAACAAAAAATTGTACAAAAAAGGAGGGAATAAACATGTATTATCAACAGATTCACGGAAGAATAAGTTGCACAAAATTAAATGTAACAACTGATAGCATTTAGATTTAGGGTCATATATAAATCCACCTTCAAAACTAAAAGATTTAAAATTAAAAAATTTAAAAATATATATAATTAACATTCACCAGTAGACTAAACTAAACAAGCATGTCAATTACCCCTTTACTGTCTTTAGAACCCATTCTTTCTCTGTAAGATTGCCTCTTCGAGCAGACCATGGCACTTCAGCCTTGACCAGAGCAGGTGCAGATCCCACCTGATTAAATTGCAGATAATATTACAAATGTCAAAACAAAAAAGAGATCCATATAGACATTAACAAATAGAGGAGACTGCATAAAGTACATAAAGACTATAAACGAGAATGTTCCACATTAAACCAGAACGATCATTTTGAAGGTGGTGAGAGATGGCGCAAATTTTAAGCAATCAAAAGAAAGATTAACAGTAATGACACAATCCATGGCACACACATTTACACATGAATAAAGCTGTCAGTTCCTCTTTAATGAATTCCTATCAGGGCCCAAGAATGAGAATACAGGTCAAAGTTAGAACTATTACAGCCAATCTTGCTAAAACAAAATTTTGAAACTAAGTCTAACAAAAATAGATCATATTCTGCACCTTTAATAGTCTACAGGTGGAGCCAAGGATGCAGTTCAATTGAAGGCACAAAGGATTTCCCAAACAAATTATTTATTCTGCTTAAGAAAGATGGTAAGATAGGAAAGAGGTTGAGTTTAAAGAGGGTGAACACCATTAAGATGTCTTCTTTGATATAAAAATGAAGAATACAACTGAGCAGCTAATATTATAAAAAAGAAGGTAAACAGTATCACCTAGGTCAATAAAAAGGAATCTGGATGTCAACAGAAAAAAAAAAAAAAGAATGGCGTGAGTACAAGGAACCAAGAAGAAATTTCCCAGTTTGGAGGATGTAATCCTAATAAAAATTGTGATAAAGCAGAATCCCCCAGCTAACCTCATTGATTCCATAAGAGGTATGAGTTATTTTATATGCCTACATTTACTGAATGCAAAAGTAATATCTGGGCATTATTTTCATGAAATTATCCAACAACTGATTAAGAAAGTCAAAAGATGTTCTTTTCCCTTAAGAAAAAGGAAAAGCAAAATCATGCATGTCAGTTAGTATTAAATTTTTTAAGTAAATATATGCAAACTGTCCAGCTTTATGGAGGATCATCATAATGTAATTTCATGCTCACATGGTTAACTTATAGACTGCATTACATCGCCACAAATTCCTCGACAAGATTGACTCCTGCAGTGGATAGAAGATCCATGGTAAAACTGTTTAATAATCCAAGTTAATTGAGAAAGAAAAGAAAGAAATCATTTTTGCAGATCTAACAGTTTATCCGATTCCAAATAGCAATTAGGCTTCAAAGGCAGACCCATATGACTATCAAAGAGTTCTTTTAATATTTCTTCACCAAGAAACAATTTCAGACCACAAGCATTGAAACCTCCATTGTTGTACCCCTATAGGAAGTTGCCTATATCAATGTGTTTATGTTGAATGAGGTCTATTTTAGAAAATCAGTTATTCTATGTTTAGATTGAATTAGATGTGAAAGTTCAGTTTTGGATTGCAAGTACGGAAGCAAACCAGAAGGGGATGCAATCCTCTTGCTTTCCATGCCTAGCTTTCTCATTCAAGCTTTTTTGTGCAATCCATCCCCATGCCAGGACCAGGCTAGCCTTTTTTTTAACTCATCGACATTACCCCCATGCTTTCACGATCATCAAATGCAGAAGGTTAGGAATTTGAGGTAAATATGAAGAACGCATGCAAACCCACAGGAAGAACAGTAGCCTTTTCAGTCTTTCACAAGTTTTTCATGTTTCTTAGGACTTCTCTCATTTTAGGAGATATGATATAGAAACCAAATGATAGCAAGTTTCAGTCTTATGATATTCCTGGATTTCACTTAAATTGATTTTCCTGTAGTCCTAGGAACCAACTTATGATTATTTTTACCCAAATTTGTAAGTCCATAGTCATATCTACATAAAAAGGTATATAATATTTTTTACATTAATGAAGCTTTAAACTTTTTGCTTGATTGAAATTCCTTTCTGAGTGAAAGTCTGTTAAGTCCTATGGCCATAAGATGTAGGTTAGCAGTCATTTCAAGACTAGAAAACATTGTTTCCGAGCTGTTTTAGTTTCTTTAATTAGGGGTTTACATAAAGTTACTAATTTCAAAAAATATATTTTTTAGTTGAGACAGAGATCAAGTGAACAGGTGTGGTACAGTTTTTCGCTCTCCCCTTCTCACATTCCCCCTCCCTCTAGTTTTTTTTCTTCTTATTTATCTTTTTCTTTCTTTTCTTCTTTGGCTTGCTTGTTGTTGTGCCATAAATTAGTTCTCAACCTGCTTGTTGATTTCGTTCCTGACTCCAGAATGTCCAATTATTTCACAAGTAGTCCAAAACATCACCGAAAGGCCTATAAATTCCATACGTGATGGAACCTTAACCGCTTCATTCATCCACTTTGATCCACCTAAACCCCTCAAGTCCATGCACTCTCAAGAAACTTATGCGACACCGGAACCTTTATACCCACAGATCTGATCATGAAGTCTCTTGAAAACCTTGCAAGCATAATCTCTCGCATCCCAGCCCTAAATTCTAGTTGCAACCTTTATTTATGCTTATGACCAAAGTCCAAAAGATACTTCCTCCTTACCCCATATAAAACTTGGATCTATCCAGATATATCATCCTCCTTGCAGCAGAAACCAAACCCTTCTAAAAAACAAAGATACCATACCATTGCGAATATGCATCTCTGACCCCATAGAGTCCCGCATCAAAAGCAAATCATATTATTCTCAAATTAGCTTTTGATCAAATAGCTAGTTGGATGTGTATTGAAACTCATCACAACTAAAGCAGGCATCAAAGTCCAAAGAAGATTATAGTGCTGTACATTGTACAAGAGTCAGGAGAGATGATGGAGAGACTTCGATTGACATAAATGGATGTTGTGAGGAAGAAAAAAATTGCAAGTCACAAAGACCAGATATGAAATAACTAAAACGAAGGACAATTGATGGTTACAACCATCACATATGCAGGAAAGAATGGCACTATAAATGAAGTAAGAATATCAGCAAGCAAAGATATGAAAGACAATGCAGTTATAGAATTTCACCTTTAGTAGGTCTGGAGGAGCAAATTAAAATACAAGCATGCAAGGTGTGGAGCTCAAGGAAATCTGAATCATGCTAAAAAGGTTTTGAATAGTGAACTTTACTTTAAGAAAAAAATAAATGCAATGTCAACAAATTACCCCAAAAGAATTGGATAACTATGCTTTTCAATGCCGAAAAAAGCATTTAAAGTCCACGATGGTGGCAGCAAAGGCGGCCCGGCTTTTGTTATTCGGGGCCCTGATTCTACCTGTAGCGGCAAAAGGATGCCACATTATGGACTTTGCGGTTCCTGAGCCAAAGTTGGGGGTGGCTTGGACTGGACTTACCTATGTGAGGCTTAGAGCTGATCGATTGGTTTTGGAGGCAGACTTCTCTACAGTTATTAGGTGGATCTGGAGCCAGGCACAGTCAGTGACTGCCCACCATCTTCTGCATGACATTTGGTGGGCAATCAGGGAATGCACCTCCCTTGCGAACTAGGTAGCTTCCTATGTTGCAGATCATTTAGGAGAGGTCTTGTGGATGAAGGTCGAGATGGGTCCATGTGGTTTGCGGGATATTTTATTTTTTGACTTTTTTGGATGGATCCATAGACAGCGGGTATGATCTCTCCGCCTTACTAAAAAAAAAAAAAAAATCCACTGTTTGAAACTTTGAATGGTAGTGTTCATAGGATAGAAAAAGGGCATCCCATTATATGAGGCTCCCACCACTGTCGGATTTGAAAGGATCAGATGTACGCAGCCTTATCCCCTCGTGCGGAAAGCTGTTTCCATGCTTTGAACCCATCACACCCAACCTGAGATGAAGAAACCTTATTGTTGCACCCTGTCCCACCCTTTTGTACTGTTCATAGCATAAAGCAAAAAATTTTAACCAAGAGAATGTCAACAAGTGCTGACTTAAATAGTTCTGTCATGAGAAGTGAAGGGTATGAGAGCTTATAAGGTGGACAATGCACAGAAGAAATGAATGTGATCAGAGAATAAATACTTGGGCCCACTGTTGCCTTTGAGCAATAGCATATACAGATTTAAAGACAAAAGAGAAATACAGTGAGATTGAAGTGAAATTCAAAAGTGGAAAAAACATGTCATACATTGCTTGTTCCTTCTTAAGAAGACATAAGAGAATATGTATTTGATGGTATATTTATACAAAAGATAGCCATAACAAAGCCAAAGTATGCACCTGGGAACAGGAAGAAAAGGGGTTATGCTATAAGATTCAAACAAATAAAACAAGATAAAGTGGTGAATGCCAAATACAAAAACATGGTTCTGAGCATAAAAGATTGGATGATTGCTGCTTTATTATTTGCCATATATTATGATCCTTCACATAATTCTGAAAGGGTGCATATAAAGTTTACAATTTTACAAAAAAACTACTTTAAAAGTGAGGTGCAAGAATTAAAAAGGAACCAAATCACAAAAGTTGCACGGATTGAACTTGCTGTTGACACAGTTTGCTTTATGTTAGTGGCAAATCAAGAACCAGCCTGATGCTGATCAGTTCCCAATTCTTGGAACTCTAACCAAAATCAATCAGCATTATAGGATGAGAACGAAACCAAAACAATTCAAATCACGATCTGGTTGGTTCAATTTGGTTCTCTAATTACCTAGAGAGCATAACTTCAAATCAGTAAAATGACATGTTTCCAAGGAAAATTAGAGTGTGAGGGACTGAAAGGGTGGAGGTAACAATTCATGAGACCCAAGGAGCTAAGGGATTGCAGGAATCATGAATCTTGGGGGATCAACAAGCAGCAATCATGAGGTGCTAACGGACCAAAAAGGAGTTGTGACTCAGGCCATGAGTAGCAGCAGGTGAGAAGGGTTTGAATCTTTGAATAGACAAGAACTTAATCATCTAATCCTTGTCTAGGTTAAAAATATTATACATATCTTAACCTGGTTAGCATAGATGATCCTATAAAATATAAATACACCTGTATATTTATCCGTATGGTATAGTATCAGCTTGGTTCCGATTATATCAGTTACTTGACCCCCTGAACTGGAAATAAGCCAATGCAACTGCATTTATGAAAAGGAGAACTTGTTTAGAACTGATTCCCAGTTAAACGCCAACCGAACCAACCCAATGATGCCACTTCATTCAGTTCTCAAGTTAACTTCGAAACATGTAGCCAAACGTTGCAAATCAGAAGGAGCACTATATTTTATGGTGCACAAAATTCAAAGTCATCTAGGCATCAGGATTCAAAGCATAGTTCAAGAATAGCAAGAACATGATTATTTCAATCCCTGCTTCCATGACATAGTAATAATTAATCAATGGTTGATGTGGAGATCAAGAAGATGATAAAAAAGGACATCACATTTTCAGCTATGGCAAGAAAAAATATGACAACAAAGCAAGGCAAGGGAAAGTGATGCCCTTTTGTAAAGAATTCAATTTATGCGAGTTATCCAAAGTGGGCCAAGCACTGAAATGAAACGCGATTTGATAGCATGATCCATCTCTTTGCTGATTAGAAGTCCTGAGCTTCTACACCCGATTATCTTGGAGCACTCTTTTAGCATCATGCCTTGGTGATCAAGCAATAGAATTTTTCAAAGTTGTGCTTCACATCCTGGCAGCATAGGCACCAATTTATCCTTTTTCTTTTTGTGATAACAAGATTCCACCTTGACTAAGTCAATTGTGTGACCAAGCCGAATCAAGTAAAAATAAAAGTATTATTAAAAATTATACAACAGTCACATGGTTATGAAGCAAAACCTAGGCTATAGAGAACAAGTAAAGAATTATGGTGGCAATCAATGGCATAACATCCGGCCAGCCATGGAGAATGTCCAATTCCATCCTTGATTGAAAATTGGGTATAAGGGGCATAGGAAAGAGTTATTTTCAGCATGTGAGCAACATAGAAGATAAAAGCAGCAGGATAGAACTAATGCCATGGGATAGGAATTATATAGGCATGTAAATATTTCATTCTTAAAGTGCCCATATATATAATAGCAAGATGATAAAGTTTTCCATGCAAGCTAAGTAATCTGACATCTAAGGGCAAATCTAACAATACTAACTTACTTTTTTAATACACTGTGAGTGTATATGCATCTATGCATATAGTGTATACGCGTATGTGCGATAAAGTTTTCCATAAGAACTAATTGATTCAACAAAGTTTTCCAATGCAACTAATTAATCACAAATCAAGGACAACTCTAACAAACCCACATACCATAACTCATTCTTTTTAGTATAAAACATATATGAATGTATATTATAGACATAAATGTACTGTATTATGAAGAGCGAGTTCAAATTTTGGGTCTATCAATTTTCTTCCAATTTTTCCATTACTTCTTTTTCTAACCGAATCTTACCAGAAAGAATTTATTACAATGGTATAGTAATTATCTGGAAGAAATTGTCCTCTTGTCCAATAGAAATATCTTTTCTTAACTCTCTCCTCCCCCTCCACTTATGTCTGACAGCATACCCCCATTCCCCATCTTCTCCTCCCATTATGTACATCCTAACTAATCATGAGATTTTAAGGATATGCTACCTAACTCTTTTTTTTCAATATACTGAACTCTAGATTCCACTCCCATTGGCTTCTCTCCCCTTTGTACTGATCTTTTCTTAAAACTCCAACCTCTAATTAGTCTTACCTTATTTGTAACCTTTTAGTAAAATAAGTTTAACATGGCACCAATAATACAATATTGCTTCATTTGTTATAAGTTTCTTCTTTATCTACAATAATTATTCTCACATATGTATACTGTTTCTTGATATTGTTAGAATTCTTTCTTTTTTCTTTCTCTATATTAGTTTGCATGCATGCACGGTAGAGTGTGTCCTTTTTTATTTTGTGCATGTGTGTGTTAAGTATTTTTGGTTTCCTTTTTTCTTTTTTTCTTTTTTTTTTTTTGCATGCATATGCAAATATATACTTGCACGAGTTTGGACCTTTTTCTTATTTCAGGACGTGCTCCTGCTTTAGTCACTACATCCTGATGGACCAACAAATTCAACCAGACCTTGAAAACAATAGATTACATTCAAAGTAATGATGATGACAACGACAATGACGACAACGAAGATGATGATGCTGATTTGCACCACATTCAATGGCAAGAGATACAAAAGCACACAGGCGATCAAAAAAGAATTTTCTAAAATAAAAGTTTAATAAAAAAAAACTCTGGATACCTGATGAAGTTGCAGAAGTTGGTCTCTTGTATGACAGAATGCATTCATGACCTTCAAACCATGAATCTCCGATCTGATAAAAGTTTAGAATAGTTTTATATCCCAGTAGCCATTTCTTCCAAATAGGATATAGAGGAGACATAAGAAAGCAGAAGCAGAACTGCACGCTCTTTGCAATTTAGAAAACCTGGCATCTAATCACATATGATACAAGATACATGGAAATTCAAAAAACAACCAATTTTAGATTAAAAAATCCCGTGCCTAATGATCTCAAAGAACAATTGTGCTATTCTTTCTTCGTATTTACATTACTTATGTTCGACGCCATGACCCAATTGAATGAGCTATAAGCACTAGCAGAAAGAGCATAAGCCACGCAACACCATCCACATGCTACAGGCCAATACCAGAAATCGTTGGGATAAACAACATTGATAATACAAAGCATGAGGAAAATTATTAAAAAGAAAAAGATGTTCATAACAAAGACGATGCATGTATTTGCACATAGAATCCCTGGACCAAGAAAGTTCAATTCACGGGCTAATAAAAAAAGCCTTGCTCAACACCACTTACAATCATACTCAGAACAAACAAACAGTCAAAAAAACAAATTACAAATCCAAAGATACTTCATCAGGAATCCTTTCAAACTAATTCTAAAGCAACTTTTTGAGCATGTAACTAAGCTAATAAACAGCACAAAAAAAAAACAAAACAATTTTTTGATAAGCAACAGAAAATAATGCATCACTCCAGGTCCAGATACCATAGATAACATAATCCTTTTGTTATCCAAAGAAACTGGCCTCAGCGGGTCCAACTAACCAGATCGAACCCGAACAATTTCAAGCAACCGACCAATAAATCCATTAATATAATTAGAATCCCTATCTCCCATACCATATCAGATTAAATCCACGGTGCCAAAAGATAAACAAAGAAAATAAGAAAACAACGCCAACGATATAAACTTCCACGGATCAGATGGAACCCTATAACCGAAGAAACGGACACGCCGACCTTGAGAAGCAGGCGGTGCCGGCGCCGCCATAAGGGCTGAGGACAGGGAGATCCGAGGAGGAGGAGCTGAGGGAAGAGCCGCCGAAGTCGAAGCGGGGGGCAAGGGGTCTGCTGCCTCGGTTGCCGCCGCCACCAGGCCCCACGCTTAAAACCATCTGATCCGACTGCATACCTCGCCGGAGACCCTCTCCGCGGGCGATGGTGCGATCGCGCGGACGGCCGGCGGATCGAAGCCGACGAGCAAGGGCGATGAGGAGGGAGGAGGTTACAGCAAGAGGAGGAGCGAGGCGAGACCTTCGCGAAGCACCTTCTCTCTGTCTCTCTTCTTCTTCTTCTTCTTCTTCTTCTTCTTCTTCTCTTTTTGATATAGGCAGACGATCGCATCATTCTGATGCAAATACGACCCAAAAAAAAATCAACATATAAATTACTGTAGAATATCCGTAAACATACGCCTCTGCGATGTCATGATCGTATGATCGACAACAAATGACACTACTCAATATATAATATTATTTTCTTTTCAACAGATACGAGGAGCAATCATCTTAGAAAAATAATTAAGAAACTCCTACATATCATAGAGCAGCGTATGAGTTCCCGTTTCATATTATTTCGTATCTAATCAACGACAGTGGTAGAGTCGTTCTCTATACAAATACCTTCTGTATGTAGCTCTCATCGTGCATAAGAAATGTCCGCCCAGATTGCCACCTAAGATCGAAAAATTGAATAGATGTGAGCTTCCAACGGTCAACAATCTATCCTTGAGATCTCGAATAACAAAGTCCATATCATTTTTGTCATTTCTGATGCTATCATTGATCTTGCTAAATAATTAAAAAAAATTTAAATAATGAAAAAAAAATCTTTCGAATCGCTGCGAGCGCAGCAGAAGAGTCCCGGAGAATAGCGGTGGCAGGCCCCCCTCCCCCCTCTCTCTCTCTCTCTTCGGCGAAAGAGAAGGGCGAAGAAGAAAAAAGGAGAGAGACGAGAGGGCGAGGTGGAGGGGAGGAGTGAACCGATCTGGGGTTTAGGTATTTTCGTAATTAAGTTTCTTTGAAGGGTTAAGAGGTATGATATATTTATATAGCATTGCCGAGAAGCCTTTAAGATTTATCGTTGATATTTTTGATGCTTTGATATTTTGACGGCTGACGGAATCAGCCTTGTGTTTTGAGGGGAATATCGGATACTTCTTGTCGGCTACGCTGATGCTGTCGCTGTCAGTGCCTGTTGCACTCGTGCTCTCGAAAGTGTACCATCGACCGTTAGATTGATGGAATCTATGATCCGAACCATCTATCCAATCGATCGAGAATATTTTGTGATTTACATATATTCCTTTCCATTTTAACTTTAGCGAGTAGCCATTTAAACTTGACACTTGGAATCCCGATCGCCAGCAAATCCAATTGACACCATGCGTATAGCATGAGATTAGCCCTACCCAAAGTTATTAAACCCGGCCCAGATCTTAACCCGGATAAGGCACCGGGTTAATGGGTCAGCGGTCCAATCGTCGGGTCAACGGTTGAACCGACGGGTCAATGCACAAATCATAAAATCTAAAATTTAATAACCTGTTTATATCCAGAAATACAATAATAGTCCTGATAATATATATTCCAATACTACAAGTATCAAAATACAAATGAAACAAAACTGTAATCCTATAAATACAAATAATTAGACTAAAATATTGATGAATATAAAGATTTAATGGTATAAAGTTATAAATGCATAATAACTAGTAGTTTAAACTTTAAAACATAACCATCCACATCTGCTAGCAAAATGAAAAGTTTTAACAAACAAGTACATAATAATGTACGATATTTCACTTCAATATTTTTTTAAAAAAAAAGTTAAAAGTGATAAACAAGTACACAACATAAAAATTCAAGCTAATGGACTGAAATTTATGTCAATATTTGCAAAAACATCTTCTTGAGTTGCAATGTTCTCATCTCCTCCATCTTCTCTCCTATTCGCATCATTTCCATCATTTTCACCATCATCACCATCCAAATCTTCCAAGTTCAATATATCTACAAAATCATAATTTTAACAAAAAGTTAAAAAGAAAAATCATATGTAATAAAATTATAATAATATTTTATTCATAAACTATATAATAAAATAATTCGCTCACCATTATTATTATTTTCTTGAATAGAACATGATGCCAATTCACGGTGAAAAATTTCTAATTCCTCACTAGTTAACTCCGATGGCTCATCGACTAATATCCACGCATCATTATCACCAAACAATTCAAAGTCAATAGGATCATAGTTGCGACCCTTGAAATAAAACCTGTATTTAATATTTGTTAGTTTGAAAATTAAATAACAAAAAATAAATACAAGCAATTGGATATCATTCACAATAAAATTACCTTTGTTGTAGTCTCAAATTATAGTGCACAAATACTAGATCATTAAGCCTTTGATGCTCTAACCTATTTCTCTTTTTAGAATGAATATGTTCGAAGATGCTCCAATTTCTCTCGCACCCGGATGCACTACAAGTTTGGCTTAAAACACGAATAGCTAACTTTTGCAAATTAGGTGCACAACTTTCATAGGTGACCCACCATTCATCTAGATACAAAATATTGTATTTGTTAAAATAGAATGTAATTGAAAAAACTTTATATCAATAAAACTAATGAAAGCATAAGAACATAACTAAGGAACAAGCTTACCTGGAGCCAAGCGACTTCGATCATTTATAGCCGATGAGCATCCAAAGTCATTTTCTGCATTTCTAAATAATCTCATCTCATTAGTTAAGTTCCCCTGCAAGGTTGGATTACCAAATGAATATCTCTCTATGACATCTAAGAGTCCAGAAACACTACGAGGATGTTTATCCATAAGTTCTGAGTCATATTGAAAACATGGATTCAACCAAAACCCAGCTGCATGAAGATTTTGGTGTAATTGCAAATCCCACCGAGAATCAACTATTCTCAAATAAGGTTCAACTACAATCTTTCTCCTTCTAAATCTCTTGATCATTTCATCTCTAGCTTGATGCATAGCATGATACAAGTAACCCATTGAAGGTCTATCATCACTGTCAACAATCCTCAAAACTCGAATTAAAGGCTCTGTTAGTTTAACAATGGTTGCACATTCATTCCAAAAAAGAGAATTAAGCACGTCATCGGTGAGCTTTTTTCCTTTACTATCTTTAGCATAAGCTGAAGTTGTCCATTCTCTAGAAGTCACCATTGCTCTTAATGCATCTTTGTGGCCCAATATGCTTTGTAAAGCAATAAAATTGGTAGCAAAACGTGTAGGTGCCGGACGAATTATCTCCTTTCCATCAGTAAATTTTCTCATCAAATATAAAGGATAACAATGATTATAAATATATTTTGTGATACCTGCAGCATGGGCTACGGTGTTCTTCACTGAAACTAACTTGCCAATATCTTGCATGATGAGATTAAGACAATGAGCAGCACAAGGTGACCAAAAAAATGTAGGAAAGTCTTGCTCCAATTTTTTACCTGCAGCAACATAGTTTGCAGCATTATCAGTCACTACATGAACCACATTTTCAAAACCAACGGACATGACAATTTCTTTGAACAACTTATACAACATATCAGCTGTCTTTGAGGTATCTGAAGCATCCACGCTTTTCAAAAATACGGTCCCTCTAGGACAATAAACTAAAAAATTATTCAAAGTTCTCCTACACTGATCTGTCCATCCATCAGCCATGATTGTGCATCATGTTTTCTTCCATGTGGCACGAAAGCTTTCAACATACTTTTTCACCTCATCAACATTCTTGGTTAACAAATAATCACGAACAGAATGAAAATTTGGAGCTTTGTAACCCGGCCCCATACTAGCTATTGCATCTATCATGCACTGATAATACTTAGAGTTGACAGCATTAAATGGCACACATGCATCTATCATCCATTTTGCCACTGCAAGATCACACCTTTCAACTGCTTCTTTGTTTTGCAACAAGCTTTTTATAGTTGGTTGAGCACCAGGAGTTGTTCTGGGCATGAAATAATTTTCAATTGTTCCTAGTTGTTTTCCTTTTCCACCTTCTATATTTTTACCTCTTGTATTACCCGTAGACTTGTTTGATGAGGGAGGAATTTCTTGTATGTCATCATCTTCACCTAATTGCCTATAATATACTTGTTCCTCATGTTCCTTATGCCTTGCACTAAAGGGATTGTAATCTTCACCCATTTCCTTTGTTCTTTTCTTCTTCTCACTAATAGCTTGAATATTTTGTATCATTTGATGGCGAATATCCGCTGGTACCTTGCGACATGGTTCTACTTCTCCTTTTACTCCTGCAAGATGTTGTTTGAAGCGATTGATCCCACCACCAGCAAATGACTTTCCACAATACAAGCATGCCAACTTCATCCTTTTGGTATTACCACTAAGTTCAGGAGCTTCTCTACAATGATTCCATGCAGGATCACTTTTACCTCTAACCCCAGTTATTTGAGTGGATGAAGTATTACTTGAATCATCCATGGATGGCATACTTCCCTCAATAGAGGCCATTTTGATAATCTACAAGAAAATTAAATTAATCTATAATTTATAAGTAGAAGATAAAATAAATAAATAACAAGATGAAGTCATCAACATCTTCTTTCATTTCTATCCAAATTTTTTTTTTCATGATCCTATAGAGTCAAACTCATGGTGATCACAGATTACAGAAATTAAAAAAATAATATTTAATATTTACCGGATCAATCAGTATAGCATCATTATAAAAAAAAAAATTTTTTTCATGTTCACGGAATTATGGGTGTTTACTGTACTGTGATGTTTACAGTAATACTGTATTACTGTGACACTGCAGTAAAACTGTTTACAGTAATACTGTATTACGGTATTACCGCACTCCGCAGGCGCAGACAGTCACAGGCGCAGACAGTCACAGGCTCACAGTCACAGCCACAGGTCACAGCATTTAAAAAAAAAAAAAAAAAAATCACCGTGTCCGCGGCTGTATACGGAGGAGGAGGAGGCGGCGGAAGGGGGAGGAAGGCGGACGACCGATGGCCATATGGAGGAGGAGGAGGAGGAGGAGGCGGAGGGGGGAGCGTACGGAGGAGGAGGAGGCCGAGGGGGGAGGGGGTTGAGCGTACGGAGGAGGAGAAGGAGGCGGCGGAGGGGGGAGGGAGCCGAGGGAGGAGGAGGCAGAGGGGGGAGGGAGTCGAGCATACGGAGGAGGAGGAGATGGCGGAGGGGGGAAGGAGCCGACGGAGGAGGAGGCAGAGGGGGGAGGGGATCGAGCGGAGGAAGAGGAGGCGGACGGCGGAGGAGGAGGAGGCGGAGGGCGAAGGTGGCCGAGCGGAGAAGAAAGAGGCAGAGGAGGGCGAGCAGAGGAGGGAGCGGACGGAGCAGAGCTGTCGGACTCCGGAGATTTGGAAAAAAAAAAAAAAGTTAGACTTAGATTACTCACCGGCTGACCGGAGATGGAGAAGACTCGGTTCTCCTCTCCTCCGCTGCCAGCTGCCGCTGCTGATTTCGTCGCCGACGACGCCGAGGGAAGATGGCGGACTGGCTGAGCCTCTGAGGTTGGGGCCCTTGGGCCGCTGCGGCTGGGGTTTGAGGCTTTGAGCTCGGGAACGAAGGGACAGGGACGACGGGAGGAAGGAAGCCAGGAACAAACAGACGAACCGTCGATCTCGTCGTCTCGACTCTCGAATCAAAATTTTGTTTTTAATTCCACGGCTCAACCGGATTAGACCGGGTCGGACGGTTCACGGTTCAACCGGTCGGGCCGGACGGTTTTAACCGAATTTTAAACATGAACGGTTTAATTAGATAACCGGCCCGATCTTCTTATCGGGTCACCGGGTTTGCGGTCCGACCGGCCGGGCCGGGCCGGGTTTAATAACACTGGCCCTACCAATATTTGAAATGTGGAATTAACAAGGGTTCATTTTTTTATAAATAAAAAAATTATTCCAAAAAATTAAATTTTTTTAATAAATAATTTTTAAATATAAAATTAATTTACTCATATTCTTTTGTGTATTGAAAAATGATTCGAAAATCTGTTACTCATATTTTTTTGTATTACTATTTTTCTGGATAAATTATCATAATCTATCCATATTTTCTATAATACTCTTTATTATATAAATATTATTATATATAATATTATATTATATTATTATAATATATTATATATTATTATAATATTATTATATATAATAATATAGTATAATATATTATATTATATTAATATATACTATCATATATAAAACTATTATATTATTATTATAGTATTATATACATATTATAATAAAATATAATATTATCTTATAATATATTATATTATTATTATATTATAATATTATAATATAAATATTAATATATTATTTTATTTTATTATTATATAATAATATATTATAATTTTATATATTATATTATATTATATTATATTACTATATATCAAAACATGTAGGAATGTATTATATTATTATAGTATTATATTATTATAATATTTTATATAAATATTGTTATATTGTAATATTATAATATTAATATATTGTATTATTTTATTATTGTATATTATTATAATATTCTATTATATTAATATTTTATGTTAGAATAAAATAATATATATTATATAATATTATTATATATGATAATATAGTGTAATATGTTATAAATATCAATATGTAATATATTATATTATTACTATATATTATTATATATTATAAGCTTATATATTATATTATATTAAAGTAAGACATTGATATAATATAATATTATATTATATTATAATACAATATAACATATTATATTATTATATAACAATAAAATAAAATAATATATTAATATTTTATATTTTATATTATAATATTATAATATATAATATATTATGTTATTATATTATCATATGTTATTATATTATTATAATATATTATATTATATTATATCAATATATATATGAATACATATATGAATGTATTATATTATTATATTATTATAGTATTATAATATTATATTTACTATTATATATTATATTATATTATTATAATATATTATCATATATTATATTGTTATATTATAATATTGTAATATTAATATATTATATTATTCTATTGTTGTATATTATTATAATATTATATTGTATTAATATTTTATGTTAATATAAGATAATATATATTATATAATATTATTATATATAATAATATAGTGTAATATGTTATAAATATCAATATATAATATATTATATTATTATATATTATAGTATATTATAATATATTATATAAATATATTATTATATAGTAATATATTATATTATTATAGTATAATATTATTTTAATATATTATATAGATATTATATTATATTTTGGTTAAGGATATATTAGGAATGAATTAAAAGGATTACTTTTTCGGTTGATCGAAAAATGATTTAGCCACCCTCTAAGTGGATAAGATTTTTTCTCATTTCATAGATAAATACTATCCATAAAAAAATAATTAATTTATTTTAAAAAATAAGAGAACATAGATAACTTGACCAATGAAAAAGTTGACTAACTTTTATATGATATTTATCCATAAAAATATAGACTCTAAAGTGTGATTCATAAACTAAAATGTATGTTGTTCGAAGAATTCGCATCATCAAGAATAAGTTTTCAATAAATAATTTAATATACTTTCTATGGAGAACTGTGCCGATATTGTGCGGTTTATTTAACAAAAATATTATAGATATATAATTAAAATTTTAAAAACATATTAGCCAGTGAATGCTTATTGGATCATGCCAATCGGACCAGTCCAAGGGCTCGTCTGTTTGACCAATTTTAATGCCCTAAAGTCTAACTTATCGTAAACGTGCAAGTTTAAAAGTATCTATGTGGAGCCCATGCGGGAAATGGTGTCTAATAATGAATTAAGCCAAGTTAGTGAGATATTTTCACCTTGGATCCGGGCTCCTCAAGTTGCCTTTCGCTAGCTTAAGCCAGTGCTTGATTATTCCCCACCATCCATTCCTTATATAAGCTCTCTCTACCTGAAAAAAATTAATAAATAAATAAAAATAAAGACACGAAAAAAAATAAAGAATAGGATAGAGCCCCGTCAAATGGGTCCTACTGGTTACATAAGTACCAAAGATCTACGTTGCTTAAGATGATATCATAGAAAAACTTCTTTATAGCCGAATCCAAACTTAGATATTCTGCTTATGGCCGAAGGGTCTGATCGTTAGACGAATGCTCGTGTGACTTATTTAATAAGATTATAATTAAAATTCTTCATGCATTTTGTCTTATTGCTGAAAAATTGAGGCTACGATGGTAAATAATGCAGTTTCAGCAAATTAGGATTTCAAATTGAAGTATTTATGATTCTACTTGCTTTTGAGAACATCCCCAAGTGGATGATTTTAACTCAATTTTGCCGATTTCATGCAGCCTTTTCATTTAGCTTACAGTGGAATGTACATGGGATATGTCATGCATGCACATTGAACGCCAGTGATGCTTGCGATCACCCTGACTCAAACGTGTTTCATGTATTGGTTACAATTTTCCAATTGAATGGATAAATCAGCAGCAATGTCTTTAAAAGGAACACATGATGGTGAAGTTTGATCCAAACAAACTGCTATCAAACCTACTACAAAGAATAATGCAACATTCTCTCAGTCCGAATTAGAAATAATTAGAATCTCAATATGCCTTTATCCATTTCCTTCATCTTTAAGATAATTTTCAAAAACCTTGTACAAGAAACGGCGATGTTCCCCCTCACTTACCGAGGGCAAACGATATGCAAGTTTCCTTTGTTCGTGTGTGTGGTAAGTCAGATGATATATATCAATCAAAAAATATATCAATGAAAATTAAAAAATAAAACATTCCTAAATTGAAAAGAAATATCAGTTGAAGTTGTCTAGAAAGTAGATCCCATATGATTCGCTATATGCATATTATTCGTTACATGACAAATATATGAGATCTTAAAAGATAATAGTGATCACAAAAAACCCTGACGGTCTTGTAAAAAAAGGAAAAGAAGCCTACTTGCACTAGGATGTAAGTTTTTTAAGAAAAACTTCATTAGAATAATCAAGGTCTTATGCATTTTCTCGTGGCAAAGTTTTTAGCAGCTTTTTAAAAAAATAAAAAATCTATGTTCGTGGAAAAAATATAAATTTATAAAAAAATAAAAAATAAAATAATTATTTATTTGTATTGCATATAAACTTTTTTACATTGCAAGTGCCATATTGTCACGCCCCCGACCCGAGATTGTGAATCGAGGGTCATGACAACCGCCGCATACTCATAGAAAACTCTTTCCATAAGCATCCAAGGCATCTTATCATACTATCTTAAAACAACAGCGGAATAATTAGTCGATAATTTAAATCCAAAATATAATGATTTAAATTTTTTTTCTTTAATGTCTTAATAAAATCAACAATGATTCATAGTCCTTACATCAAATTCAATAAGACTTTCAACCGAAAATAAAAGTATAAAGATTCTGCTTCTGATCACTCTTCCATTCATATCTTGTATCATCTTAATTCCTCAACATCTGTAAAAACAGTAAAATAAGAGGTAATGAGCTAGACAACCCAGTAAGCAATGATCACTTCTCAACAGATTTCATTAGGCATTTAAGTAAATAATCATTTATAGAAAATAAGCATATAAAGTTCATCAATTCGAAATCAATTTTTAATTATGCAACATAAATCATGCCAAATACATTTTTTTTTTAAAAATTCAAGTTTCTTTCCAGATTTCAATTTCTTTCGTTCTTCAATTCTTTTCGTCAACCATAAGCTATGACCATATTTTTTCTGTGGCAGGATCATAATACCGCGTATCTGCTTGCGGTAGGCTGCGAATCATTTGGCAGCCATATCCTTTGGAATCATTGGTCTCGCTGGTAGTTTGTCGCTGGTCTCTCTAGCGACATGTCGCTGGTCTCGCTGGCGACATAAACCCTCAGGACAATCAATTGCCAACGTATATGCCCCCATTGGCGGGGTCCTTTACATAGTCAGGTTGTTAATTCATAATGTTTCTTATATCAGAATTCTTCATAATCATGTTTCATATTCTAATTTCGATAATAAAACATATAATCATATAGTATCGAAATCAATCAATATAAAGCATCATGAAATCAATATATTCAATCATGCTTCATCATAACATTTCAAATAAGATATTTTCATAACAAAATACCATTCATCCAATTCATGCATCGTTTCACAAATCATGTCAGAAAAATACATTATAATTTATCGATAAATCTAGAAAAAGTGAAACATTACTTACCTCGAATGCATTCCAATAAATCTACATAATTCTATAAATTTTCTTCCAAAAATTTTATTCGTAGATCATATTGCGATATCCCATGATCAAACATCCACAATCCTATACAGAATCAATTTCAATAATTAGAAAGAATACGAATACCTTATTTCAACGGTTTAGATTGGGTCCGATCATCTAATTTTATCTAATCAAAATCTAATTAGGACCTAAATGATCCAAAGTTTGACTATCAGATCAAATTGGATTCGAAGTGATAGGATCGAGGTTTCTTCATCGATTTTATAAAATTAAGTGGAGAGAAAAAATCAGAGGAGAGAGAATTCATGAGGTATAATTCGAATTGATCAGGTGACACAATCCAACATTACAATTGGTCCAATATCTCGATTGGTAAAATCAACATGATCAAATCAAGTCATGGCTAGATCGAAATCATGGATGATCAAATCTAAAGATTCATGGTCCGATCAAGGTGGATGTCAGTACGCTGTCTGACAATCATGGATCAGGATTCTTCATTAGAATCATATCAAGACTATTAAAAAAAATTTCTTCATTCACTAACCTTTTTAGAGAGAGAATCAATCAAAAGATAGATTATTTTAGAGAGAGAAAATTCTAGAGAGAGAAAATTTATCTTGAATTCTTCAGACAATATGATTCAACAAATTTGATCGATCAGATCAAATAATGCTGAAATTATCATGTAGACAATTTAATAAGATCATGAGAAATAAAATCTAAAAATACCTGATCTGATCAAAATGGATGTCAGTGTACCGTCTGACGATCACAGATCAAAAATCCATCATGAGAATCATTTAAATTCATCATCATTCTTCTCAAAATTCTAGAAATCTTAGGAGAGAGAAATAATCTAGAGAGAGGATTTTAGAGAGAGAAAATAGAGAGAGAAAGTCCAATTTAAGAGAGAGAAAATACTTGTTCAGGCTGAAGAGAGAGAGGGAAGAGAGAGAAACTCTCTTTCTCATATTTTATTATTTATATCATTATTTATTAATTGATTTAATAATTTTTCTTTTCTTTTCTCTTCTTTTCTTTCTTTCTTTTTTTTTCTTTTTTCTTCATGGAAGAGAGGAGAGAAAATCCTATTATTATTATTATTATATTATTATATTATTTTTTTTTCTTTTTCTCTTTTTTTTTCTTTTTCCTTTTTCTTTTCTTTTTCTTTTTCTTTTTCTTTTCTTTTCCTTCTTCTTCTTCTTCTTTTTTTTCTTTTCCCGTGGGTTCCTTTGGGCCGAAACAGGAGACCGTGAGGTCCCCTCGTTGGATGGCCGACCGGCGGCGCAGCCAGTGTGGAGCGGCCGTCGGCAGGAGGGGAGGCGATCCAGCGGCAAGAGGAGGCCAAACCGATGGTCGGCGGTGACCACCGACGACGGAAAAATGGCAAAAAGGAAGATTCTTCTGCAACAAAATCCGGCGACTCCGGTCGCCGGCGAGAGTGCACATCGGCACGGGAAGGAAGGGGGAGGAGAGAGGAAGAGGAGGAGTTTTACCTCCATCGTCGGTGAGGCTTTTCCGACGAGAAATTGGACGGCACCGGGACGGTCTTCCGCGGTGGATTTTCCGACGATTACCGTCGATTGAGCTTAAGATTTTCGATGGAAAGGAGAGAGGAGGGATCTCCTCCTTAAATAGAGCCAGAGGGAACTCGTCTCCGACTTCGATTGGGAGCCAGCGAGAGGAGGAAGAAGACTCCCTTTGGGAGTCTTCTCCCCTGTTTTTCTTTTTTTTTTTTTGGGCTTTGTTACATGGGCTGGGATTTGTTATTGGGCCGGGCCATCACATTCTTCCCCTCTAAAAGAAATTTCATCCTCGAAATTTTTCTTGCCTGAGTCTTCATAGTTTCTTACTTGAATCTCATCCACAAATATTTCAATATTCTAATTCTTGATATAAAATTCATTCTTAAATTATTTCATAAGGAAAAAATCGGTACATCAAATATCGATCTGAAATGGAACCATTCATTTTATTATTTATCAAGATCAACATCTCAAAGATTTTCAATATTTCAAGATTTTGAAATTATGATCTCATTTTCTGTAAAAATTAATGTTCAATATCTCATGACTCAAATTAAAATCAAATCTATCTCTTGTGAATAGAAAAAGGTCAATGTTTCTATTCTTGCATAAGAACTTCATTCATCATCATCATTCATTTTATTTTTTAAAATATTAACCACTCTTAATTTCAACCCATCATAAGATAGGAAAACATACTTCTATGAATCATTTGATGACATCCTAATCAATCAAAATTCAAAAATATTTTCTCTTATTCATACTTTCAAAGGTTGAAGATTTATCATTTCAATCTCATTCCCGAACTTTTGATATTTAATTCTCGATGCAACTTCATCATTAAGTCAATATCACCATTGTTAATTTAATCAATATCACTATTTCTAGTCATCGAAATTTTCTTACTCAAACCCTCAAACTCTTAAATATTCTAATTCTTGAAGCAAATTTTATCATTAAGTCATTCCATAATAAAATCAATAACTCAAAAATTGATCTAAATCAAAACTATATTTTTCTTATAATCAAAATCAATGTCTCTATTCTAAGTAAGTATATCAATTTTCTTTATCTAAATATTAACAACTCTTAATTAATCGATTCATTATCAAATTAAATTATAAATAACTCCAATTTATCTTTTATAGGATAATCATCAATATCAATAGATAACCTCAATCTTTTCCATTCAGTCAAAGAAATAATAATGATCAAAAGAGTCCAAACTTCAAATTTTATTATATCTTGGAGATAAATATTTGAATATAATAATCTAAGATCGAAATCATTATTCGATAAACAATCTCAAATTCTTCCTAATAAATAGAGAATTATAAAATTTAATTCTAGGATAAAAAAAATTTATCTCTAAATATTCTAAATCTAAAATCAAAAATCAAAGGTCCACTCATCCTAGAATTAGGATGCTAATTATTTTTGTAGCATAGTAGGTGGAAGCACTACTTTTAAAAATCACATTAGGGTATCTAAATAATTCAAAATTTTTAAAATATTATTCTTTCTAATATCAATAAATTTTTTATATCAAATAATATCATCTATCATAATTCTTTAACTCAAAGGGTCAACATTCCTGACTTACTCAAAGAAATCCAGATTACCATACTTCCGCTGCGCACTCTGATCTAACAATCAAAATTTCTTAGCTTCACCAAAAAATTTTGATCAAATTATTTCTTTATCTTATCAATAGAAAAAAATCTAAAATTTCAATTGAAGTCAAAGATTAACTTTCGATTCTCATTCATACTTTTACTGATGTACAATAATCTTGATTAACCCTTGAGTCCAATATCATATTTAAACCATCATATAGATTTATTATAATCAATATGAATCAAATCTTAATTCTCATATCAATTCAATTTGATAATTTTCAAATCAAAAATTCTTATAAGTCAAATTAATGAAGAAAAAAAATCCTTCGATGCTCCACCAAATTTGGACATAATCAAAATATATAAGAATTTCAAATCATTAATATATTTTTTTTCTAAAATTTCTATCATCAGGATCTTCAATATCTATCAAATATCCTTTCATAACAATCATACAAGCTTCAAAAAATCAAATCTCCATTTAATAGTAGATTCAATTAGGGACCTCGTTAACAAAAGCAAAGGAACTCCATATCAATTCTTAAATCCAAAATTTCTAAATTGTAAATTCACATGGATCCCTTAATCTGAAATAAATATAAATCTGATCTTTTGTCTTAATCTAAAGATATCAATTTTTCATTAACAACCTCAACAATAATATCAGAAAATCTCTTGATCAACTTAGATACGAAATTTTTAAATTGAAATTTCATACACATCATGTAGTCTCCAAGAGACATAATAAGATCTATTATTTAGATCCAAGGATGATGATTAAAGCTTCCAATACAATGAATATCTTACAATCTCAAAATCAATTTCATCAATAAGAAATAGACTTCTTTGCAATATCTCCAAATATGCATTCATCCTAATATGCCACTTTATATATAATCTACATACCAGATTCAATTTCGAAAAATATTCAAATCAAGCATCATAAAAGATTTTTCTTAGTCCATCCTGGAATAATATTTTATCGTCAAATCTTTATTTAGTCAACTTCTCAACTAGAAGTAATATCATAGTATCATTCTCACCTCAAATTTGAAATACGATTTACTTGAAGAACCAATGATCAAATTAATAACCACTATGCACAATAAAATTTTATGTCAATCCTTTTGTAATTACTTTCAATCAAAATCTAACTAATCATATCATGATCTATAGATTATTCATCATATTTCAAACTCCATATATCATAATCTCTTGTGATCTTTTTATATATAATCTCAATATTTAATCAAAATTTTAAATATTTCTCCCACTACAATCATCAAAGACCTACACTATAATGTCCCTGGTGTCTATCCACTTACACCCATTCTATATCTGATTCTATGTTTCATAATTCATCCACTTATGCTCTGATACCACTTTAATTGTCACACCCCCGACCCGAGATTGTGAATCGAGAGTCATGGCAACCGCCGCATACTCATAGAAAACTCTTCCCATAAGCATGCAAGGCATCTTATCATACTATCCTAAAATAATAGCAGAATAATTAGTCAATAATTTAAATCCAAAATATAACGACCTAAATTTTTTTCTTTAATGTCTCAATAAAATCAACAATGATTCATAGTCCTTACATCAAATTCAACAAGACTTTCAACCGAAAATAAAAGTATAGAGATTCTGCTTCTGATCACTCTTCCATTCATATCTTGTATCATCTTAATTTCTCAACATCTGTAAAAACAGTAAAATAAGAGGTAATGAGCTAGACAGCCCAGTAAGCAATGATCACTTCTCAATAGATTTCATCAGGTATTTAAATAAATAATCATTTATAGAAAATAAGCATATAAAGTTCATCAATTCGAAATTAATTTTCAATTATGCAACATAAATCATGTCAAATATATTTCCTTTTCAAAAATTCAAGTTTCTTTCCAGATTTCAATTTCTTTCGTTCTTCAATTCTTTTCGTCAACCATGAGCTATGACCACATTTTTCCTGTGGCAGGGTCATAATACCGCGTATCTGCTTGCGGTAGGCTGCGAATCATCTGGCAGCCATGTCCTTTGGAACCGCTGGTCTCGCTGGTGGTTTGTCGCTGGTCTCTCTGGCGACATGTCGCTGGTCTCGCTGGCGACATAAACTCTCAGGACAATCAATTGCCAACGTATATGCCCCCATTGGCGGGGTCCTTTACATAGTCAGGTTGTTAATTCATAATGTTTCTTATATTAGAATTCTTCATAATCATGTTTCATATTCTAATTTCGATAATAAAATATATAATCATATAGTATCGAAATCAATCAATATAATGCATCATGAAATCAATATATTCAATCATGCTTCATCATAACATTTCAAATAAGATATTTTCATAACAACATATCATTCATCCAATTCATGCATCATTTCACAAATCATGTCAGAAAAATATATTATAATTTATCGATAAATATAGAAAAAGTGAAACATTACTTACCTCGAATGCATTCCAATAAATCCACATAATTCTATAAATTTTCTTCCAAAAATTCTGTTCGTAGATCATATCGTGATATCCCATGATCAAACATCCACAATCCTATACAGAATCAATTTCAATAATTAAAAAGAATCCGAACACCATATTTCAACGGTTTAGATTGGGTCCGATCATCTAATTTCATCTAATCAAAATCTAATTAGGACCTAAACGATCCAAAGTTTGACTATCAGATCAAATCGGATTCGAAGTGATAGAATCAAAGTTTCTTCATCGATTTCATAAAATCAAGTGGAGAGAGAAAATCAGAGGAGAGAGAATTCATGAGGTACAATTCGAATTGATTAGGTGACACAATCCAACATTACGATTGGTCCAATATCTCGATTGGTGAAATCAACATGATCAAATCAAGTCATGGCTAGATCGAAATCATGGATGATCAAATCTAAAGATTCATGATCTGATCAAGGTGGGTGCCAGTACGCTGTCTGACAATCATAGATCAGGATTCTTCATTAGAATCAGATCAAGACTATTAAAAAAAATTTCTTCATTCACTAACCTTTTTAGAGAGAGAATCAATCAAGAGAGAGAATATTTTAGAGAGAGAAAATTTTAGAGAGAGAAAACTCATCTTGAATTCTTCAGACAATATGATTCAACAAATTCGATCGATCAGATCAAATCATGCTGAAATTATTATGTAGACAATTTAATAAGATCATGAAAAATAAAATCTAAAAATACCTGATCTGATCAAAGTGGATGTCGGTGTACCGTCTGACGATCACAGATCAAAAATCCATCACGAGAATCATTTAAATTCATCATCATTTTTTTCAAAATTCTAGAAATCTTAGGAGAGAGAAATAATCTAGAGAGAGGATTTTAGAGAAAGAAAATAGAGAGAGAAAGTTCAATTCAAGAGAGAGAAAATACTAGTTCAGGCTGAAGAGAGAGAGGGAAGAGAGAGAAACTCTCCTTCTCATATTTTATTATTTATATCATTATTTATTAATTAATTTAATAAATTTTTTTTCTTTTCTCTTCTTTTCTTTCTTTCTTTTTTTTTTTCTTCACCAAAGAGAGGAGAGAAAATCCTATTATTATTATTATATTATTATTATATTATTTTTCTTCTTCTTTTTCTCTTTTTTTTTTCTTTTTCCTTTTTCTTTTCTTTTTCTTTTTCTTTTTCTTTTCTTTTCCTTCTTCTTCTCCTTTTTCTTTTCC